>NC_031495.1:60638645-60849191 GCF_000237925.1 Schistosoma mansoni | reverse complement strand
TGAGGAGTCCCAAAATAGGACGAAACGGCCGTCCAGTGCTTCCAGGTTTTCCATGGTGGTCTAGCTCCAATTGACTCTTGATTTCAAATATATATATATATATAATGAGATTTTAATTTAGAAAATAAGCTGAAACATGATGTAGAAGAAAACGAAAACAAACAAATAACATTTAGTGACTTAATCTAGAGAATGATAAAAATTTACCTTATAGTGCAATAGTTATTAGTTAAATATGTAACGAAACTCGTAAACTGTTTCAATAAGTCATACTATTCATAAATTCTCATTAAATTTAATTTCTGTTTAGTAGTATCGCTTCAGTTAGTACGGATAAGATATTTTTCTTAACTAGCTGTTCTCTCTTAAGATATTTTTTGAATTTAAACGTTCCAAAATGTCAAGTAGGTTTAGAATGTAAACCTCTCAAAATATATAAATAACCCCTGTAAATCGTGTAAAAAGACGAGTCAATAATGAGTTCCATAGTCATAAACGTTATAATCTTAGGATTATAATCCTAAAAAACCGTAACCAGCAACAATCATTTAAGCTATAATAAATCATAAACAGTGAATTCAGTTCACCATAATTTCCAATTTGACCAAATCAAACTAATGGATTCTATTGATTTTTCAGCAATTTCATCTTCTGAAGATTATAAGTTTGTAATCGGGAGTCATTTGCATAGGCGAAATCTCAGTTTCTACTTCTTAAATTATTTTATCAAATCAACTGAACTATTATAATAAGTAAAGATTCGTGTACTCAACTATGAAACACTTATTATGAGTTTTTATAGTATAACTAATGTACTCGAATCAATTTTATTGCATCAGGGCTTAGTCCTGTGTCTTGATGAGAAATAGTTAAATTCTCAAACCCACTGTATGGGAAATATGAATACAACAATTTGTAATTGGTAGGAATTTATATTTTGCGTTTTCATAGATTATATTAAACAAAAAACATTGGTGACATTATACCGTTATAATGTGAAAGTCTTTGAAAAGTTTTATGTTTTAATCATGAATAGTGTCTAAAGTCATCAATACTTCAGTAATAATAATAGTAAAATTATTAATAATTATGAGGGGTAGTGCCACTAACCATACAGGGAAGATGATCTTGCTAATCATTATATGAATACCTAAACTTTTATCTTTCTTTCAACACTCATAAACATTTCCTTGCTAACCCTTTTTAACAATATAGTCATCGAAATGCTTAGGTACCTAACCACTGACTCTACTCTTATCTGTTTACTTTATGTTTATTCTAACTACGTTTGGATTACATCTGGGCGGTACAAAAGAAATATTTTTTATGTTCGGTCATAAAAAATTTACGTCTGGTATATATTTTTCATTTGTACTGCATTCATTTTCTTTAAAACCTTTGTTTATGTGTATGCCTACATATTTATAAAATGTAGGTTAAAACAACATAATAGAACAGTCATTTAATAGTATCCTTTGAGAAAAAACATTGAATGTTGAACAGCTCACTGGTTGAAAGTAGCTGACAGGAGACAACAGACTTTAGTTTCCTGCTAATTTGGCACTCATTAACAAGGAGTGTTCAATAATCTTGAGGGATCTTTTACACCAGGGTGGATTCACACTCAGGATATGTAGTCTAACAGTCTGAGATGTGAACTATAGATACTATGCCTTTGAATCATTTACGAGAATTCAAGTCAGTAAACTATGCTCTTCTGATGAGATTTTCAGCTTAACGCGTGATATGAAACAGTAATGTAGGTTTATTTATCAACATATGAATTACTCTACTTTGAATATGTATTATCCGATTTTCTTCGGTTTCCTGAATTTTAAACCTTTTAAAGACATGTTGTTTAAATAATCGATTACGTGTTAATTATCCTTTCTTCTAAAGGCTTAATTGAAGAACCAATATAATCTCTTAGTTCAAGTCTTCTTTAAACTTTAGCTAAAATCAAATCAATTATCTGATTGTCAGATACCCGAATACTACCCTAGATAATAACAAACATATTTTTGTTATATCCCAATAAGTAGAAAAATTGTATTTCCGACGTTTCATGACTTAATGTAATCCACCTCTTCAGAGTAAATAAACAACCGACGTTTAAACTTGTGTCGATTAAATGTTGGTTTTATTTATTATTAACTCTCTACCCAATGCTCAATTTATTTGAAACTATCACTGTTCTAGATAGTTTAACTATATATACATTAGTGAAGATATTTTCTTTCAACTGTCTTTCTGTATCCGTAAGAAAAATCTTAACCTTTCTCCCTAAATATTCTTACCACCTAGTTGTTGTTTCCGGGTACAGGTTGCAAGCTTATGAGTATAAAATTGCACTTCGACTGGATAGAAAAAACAGCTTTATTTTCTATATATTCATCATTTACCATTACTAGTGTAAAGAATATACTAATTCTGATTTATTCTATCCACATGAACAAAGTTTTTGGCTAAACCAATCAAATTACAGATTTTTTAATTTATGACTGGGTAAACAAAAAAAGTTACGCATATTGCTGTTACATCTTTTTATCCAATCACAATTCAGGAATTCTTTCTTCAAGCAGAATTGTCAAAAGATTGCTCAGAAGATTATATGAGAATATTTCTTCATATCGTTTTAAGGTATTTACAATAAAGAATAAATGATAGGATTATTTGTACTGGATGACAGATTATACTCATTAAAAAAAAAGAAATACTTACATTCGTGTTCTGTCAATCTGTTTTGACAAAAACAACAATAATGGAATGAACTGGTATTTGGTAGTTGTGGGAATAGAACAGTTGGAGAATAATTGAATGATCAGTAAGTTTAAAACATGTCATAAAAATATGGCTTATATTTCTTTTACAAACTGATTTTTATTAACTTCAGTACAACTGATATTTATTCAATTGAATATTTTGTTTAAAATAGTTTATAGTTGAAAGCGTGAGTCAATTGAAGCTAGATCACTAGGGAAAACCATGAAGCACTGGACGGCCGTTTCGCCCTATTGTGGGACTCCTCAGCAGTGTGCATCCACGACCTCGCCTTGCGGGATTCGAACTCAGGACCTACCAGTCTCACACCAGAGCACTTAACCACTAGACCACTGAGCCGGCATCCGATGGTGTTTATGTCTGACTCCAACCAATCCACGAAGTTGAGCAACCGTTCACCAATTGTCTTCAGTGAGTTGGTATCTCACAAAGACGTGGTTTGAACTCCACTGGTCACTGCGCACTGCTGAGGAGTCCCAAAATAGGACGAAACGGACGTCCAGTGCTTCCAGGTTTTCTCTGGTGGTCTAGGTTCAATTGACTCACGCATTCAACTATGAAAATACTAAATCTCCACAAAAACCCCTTCTGAAATTAAAATAGTTTAACCTAACTAACATTGTTAATACTAATTAGAGACCACTAAATGATGATTCAACAGTTGATTGATAACGTTTTCATAGTGCTATCTGAAGTTTACCAGTTGAAAGTTATACTGTGAAAAATTGAAAAGACAGGTTTACAGCATTTGGAATCCTATTTTCAGTATTTATTAGACTGATATCATTCTACCGTAAAAACACTAATCATCCTTTGGTAAGGATTTGTATTTCCCCGTTGCTGTTATTGTTATTAAATATTGTAATTGATCAGTCTCTAATAATATGTTTTAACCCTGAGCGAATTACCTTCATATTCTTAGTGATAAATCTTCATTATATTTGAAATGCGGTTAGGAGTGAAATCTAGGATACAGGTTTCATGTTACGTGAGATTTGTTAGCTGAATGTACCTTTATCCTAGTATTGATGCTCATACTGAGATTTAAACCCACTTCCTAACGTTTTATACGCCAACAAATTATCCAATAAGCTACTGAGTCCGGATAGAAAATGACTTTTCAATGCATATGAAGTTATTTGTTGATGAGAAAGTTGAGAATAAATTATCTCCTACAAGAAAAGTATAAACAGTGATTGAAGTTTTATGTAAAGCATTTTTCAGTAGACGTTTCTATAGTATAGTATGGTATATTTCACAAGTGGTTTGATCTTCTCTAAAGTAATGAACAGGGATTAGCTTTGATAAATTCAATTATTTTCACATAATTGCTTTATTTTTAATTTTCTTTTTCACTCTCGTAAAGTGAAAAAGGTCAACTGGACGTTAGGATTCTTTTATGTACATGGTGTTTATTTCTGCACTTAAGATTCATCCATAGAAGTTGATAAGATTCACCATAGTAGAAACTTTACTCACAATGTGATTACGATTTATTAAGTATTGGGACGACCCACAGAGAAAAAAACAGCAAAAGCAATGATAATTTAGATATTCGTAAATATGAATTTACTTTCTGTTCAGTCAACAGCAACTAGGAATAATTTAGAGTAGAATGAATGTTAAACATGCTTACCACATAGTAAACTTGTCTAATGACAACTGTCCATTTTACAATGTTCAATGAAAATGTAATATCTACGGATTTTAAATATATTTCCTTTCATTTAATATGTCACTGTTACATAGAAGAGCAGAATTTTCGCTAAGGATTTCATTTTATTTATCTAAAGCTATCTACATTTATATTCTGTGAACACGCCACTGTAGCATATTCTAACTTATCAGATAGAAAAAATAAAAAATAAAGCGTAAGTTGTAGCTTGAAATAAAATCCTCAGTAAAAATTGTGCTCCTCTATACACCACTCACTTACTAAATAAACGTAAGAATGTTGCATATTGCACATATATTGAACAAATTCACAGGTAGGTATCCTACCCCGTGAACTGTTGACAAGTACAATTGAAAATATATAAATATTTATAGAATTTTAATTGAGATCATGAACAGATCGGTGTTAAACCACCATTGAAGAAGCTGTGACAAGTTGAGTCTAATTCATATCGGATATGAAATAGTTACCTTCTGAGGACAATGGAAGATGGTCGCGCAATATCGTGGATTGGTTGAAGTTAGACATTAACAATTTTGGATGCCGGCTCATTGGTCTAGAGATTAAACGTTTGTGCGCGAGACCGAAGGTCCTGAGTTTGAATCCCACGTGTGGTATCGTGGGTGCACACTGCTAAGTCCCATACTAGGACGAAATACCCGTCCAGTGCTCCAAGGTTTTCAACGGTGGCCTAACATTGATCAGTTCATGATCTCAATTAAAACTCAACGATCTCCACAACCTCATACTAATATTTATAGAGTTATTTAATCTAACTTTAAAAATGAATCACAAGACAATGGGAAGTTAATAGAAAGACTTTTTAAGCCGTTAATCATATAGTAGACGATAAAAATCAAATTAAAGTTAAGTCGGAATAATATTGACTTAATGAATTCTGTTAACTCTATGACCAATTAAGTGAACAATCTCATGTAAATATTAGTGGAAAGTATTAAAATAGAATGAAACAACTATACAAAATATTTTCTTGTTTGACAATCATTTCCCAGTTAATATCAGTTTGTTATAAATTCTTAAAAGGGATATATTGTAACATATAACTTATAAATAAATAATTTTAGTAGTTGAGATCATGAGTCAAATGAAGATAGACTACCATGAAAAACGTGGAAGCACTAGACGGCCGACTCGCCCTATTGTGGGACTCCTCAGCAGTGCGTATCCACGATCCCGCCTCTCGAGATTCGAACTCAAGACCTATCAGTTGCGCGCACGAGCGCTTAACCGCTAGACGACTGAGACGGCATCAAACGGTGTTAATGTCTAACTTCAACCGATCCACAAAATTGAGCGACACATCGAATCTCGTGAGGCGGGATCGTGAGTGCGCAATGCTGAGGAGTCCCACAATAGGACGAAACGGCCATCCAGTGCTTCCAGGTTTTCCATGGCAGTCTAGCTTCAATTGATTCATGATCTCAGCTATTAAAATTACTATGATATCCACAAAACCACTTCTGTTATAAATAAATAGTTCATTTGTAGTGTGCTAATTTACATTCTAAAGTACTTTTACTAATTACTAGAAAAGATCATTTCCTCTAACTTATTATACACTAACTTGTAATTAATGAATACCTAAGCTGTTTTGTTCTTTTCATAATTATATAGGTCTACTGTTGGTTATACACTATCTGGAAAATGTTCTATTTTTCTAGTCTAAATCAAATGTTTCAGTAAAGAGGGAAATTGTGGCTTCTTTTTTTATAAAGATAATTTTAGAATGATTGTTTTGGCGTCAAATTTTTTTTAGATATTTCGATAGTATTATATGAATAATAATAAGTAGTTCATGAAGTTTATAAAGGATTTACAATTAAGAGAAAATTTGTAGACGATAAAAGGTTAAAGGCTTAGCAACAAAGAAATAAACGAAACTTTAAATGGATCGGTTATTTCACATAAATTAAATCAGATCAAAGTTATCGATATGATGTATATAGTGGCTATAAACGGAAACTAGGACTCACGTTTCATTTTATTTAGGACTCGTCAGTTGTACATATCTATATCCCAGCATTGATTTTGACACTGGAACTCAAACTCATTATTTTTTGCTTTAAATGACAAAGCGTTATTCATTAAGCTTCAAGTTCAGATAACTAATAAGTTATTCTATTGTTATGATATTTATATTATTATTATTATTTTGAGGAGATTTAGTATTTTCATAGTTGAAAGCGTGAGTCAATTGAGGCTAGACCACCAGGGAAAACCTGGAAGCACTGGACGGCCGTCTCGCCCTATTGTAGGACTACCCAGCAGTGCGCATCCACGATCTCGCCTCGAGAGATTTGAACCCAGGACCTACCAGTCTCACACCAGAGCACTTAACCGATAGACCACTGAGCCGGCATCCGATGGTGTTAATGTCTAACTTCAACCAATCCACGAAATTGAGCAACCACTCACCAATTGTCATCAGTGAGTTGATATCTCCCAACAGACCTGGATGAGCTCCACTGATCACTGCTTCCCACTAGAACTCCAGGACATGTATCTTGAAGTCAGTCACTAGTGAGCATATGATTATTATTATCAGAAGGGGTTTTTGTGGAGATGAAATTCTAGTTAAAAAGTCCATTGTGAACAATGTTAATTGATAGATGGCTTTATCATCATTTTTAATGCAGGGTGTTTTCGCTTATCATTGTCATAGAATCATTAGAAGAATGATTCCAAGGATAAACTGAGGATAAAGTAACCAAATTGAAACACAGATATTAGTTTATTGAGAGATATAAAGCGATTAGTTGAAACAGGAGTTTCTGCCACAGTTGCCGACAAATGGTAAAGTCAAAAGCACTGAACTAGTTGCATTAAAGCATCTTAAATACCTAATTGGTGTGAGACGTGTTATTTAACCACTTGATTCTGAAAGTAACTATTAACGTGGACAGGGACTAGTCAAAGAACTACTAATAATCAGACAATCATTTCCTTCTAGTTTGAGATTTCTTTACAGTTCATATCTACGTCACTCTTATATGAGTTCAGATTCAAGACCTTTAGTTTTAGTGAATTCTGCCATAACTTGGAACAATGGGGCAGAATTCTGTGGTTCCCATTATTTAAAAAAAACCCTAATAAATTCATAATACTTTATGACCTTTATTTAGTGCTATCGGTAAGTAAATGACTCATTTACAATATTGATAACTAAATAGGTATTGACTTTGGATTAAACTTCAAGAATAAATGCAACTGAAATATCAGACAGGAGATCTGTTCATACATAAATTGGAGCTATGCATTTTGAGTAAGGAACTAATAAAAAGGATATGCATTTATCGTACGAATCAGACAATGTAAATTTTCAAGTAACATATGTAAAATGCTACAACATTCTTGTATGAATTTTCAAACAACTCTATGAGTGAGTTTTAACTAATCATTAGTTTATTTGAAACACTTCCATAAGACTGTAGTAAATAATGGTTGAAGAAGTTGAATGACAAGGCTTAAAATCAATGACAATGAAGTAGATGCTTTCATCCTTGAAATTCGTTTACCTTGAGAAAGTAATCTCTTCACTCAGTATTTTTTCTCATGTTTCAACGGATATCATATGAATAAAATGGTATTTTATAGTTTTAAGGTAATATAGTCATTAACACTTGGGAGAAAATATATACAACTTCTCTACTGAGATTGTTTTACAAATATGTGGAATCACTTGTCTGATTAATTACTTCTGGTCAATTAAATTACGTATCTCCACATAGATGATGGTAATAAATTAAAGTACTTATGCCATATATATGTTTATTTTGTCTTAGATTTACTTACGTTATATAAACTCCAAAACGACATTGAGGCTCATAGTAATCATACATTCAATTGACCTACTAACTATTAGGTCTAGACGTAGACAGTATCATTGTAAAGAGGTAAGTGATTGAATAACTAAAACTATGATTTTATTCAATGTCTGAGATCATCTTCAGAACAGCATAGAAGGACAGTGAATTGTATTGCTTTTTTTACGAGTGATCAGTAATAATTGAATAGAATTTGGAGAGTTCATGTAATTTAAGAGAAACAAGTGAGTGGAAATGTGTGAGTGAAAGGGGGGTTTAAGAATTGGGTAATGGAACAGAAATATAATACAAACTAAATACTAACCAAAATAAAACTTATAACCAAAAAACTAAAACAAAAAAAGTGGAGTACCAGGGTAGTAATAAGTTTATCACTGTCTCTTTTCGAATACATAGATCTGGTTTAAGTTTTTTATTGCGATCGCTCCAGCAAACCGGAGAGCAACCGTACTTCTCTTTCTGCTAATAATTTTGAAAGCATGAGAAATATCAATGGTGTGCCCAGTGTCAAGTAAGTGCCGAGTTATTGCACTGTTGATAGCCCTGGTCCCTCACAGCCTCAGTTTCTTTGAAACATGCTCAGAAATGAGAACATGTACTCTTCTCTCGGTTCTTCCAATGTATGTGCTTTGGAACCTACATGTAAATTGGTAAATACAGTTGGAGCTACTGAGAAAAGAGAACTTGTCGATTTATTACCCCAATGCTAAAATTCTAATACATATTTGGTTGTAAGCAGCTGACGAGAAACCACGATATATAGTGAATTCATATTATTCTGCATCAATATTTGTTCTGGCTTTATTTAAATTCATAAAGGGAACTAATTGCATGAAACATTGTTGACAGTGGACTTTTTAACTAGAATTTCACCTGATTTTATTCATCCTAGTCATCAAATATGATTATCTCACCACTGATTTTGTTGACAACATAACTTACCCGTATAGCTTACACAAAATTTGCACATGTTAATAAATTATTGAAATTCCCATGAAAATAACCTCAGATAATTATGTTTTCGTTTGATTCATGTTCAGTCGTCGATAGAACAGCCGATATATATATGTATACATATATATAATGATAAAGAAATTTTATAGACATTTCATTGTTATCAAATCACACGATCACTAATTCACGTTTTCATTCAACCTAGTCATACCTTGTTTTGTTTTCCATCAAGTTGAGAATTGAGCATGCTCAATTATAAAGATTGTTTTTACTTTTTTTTAAAAAAAAAACCCAACAAAGACATTACTTCATGCAACCAGATCCATTGATAAATCTAAACAGTGCAATAATAATAATAGAAATTCATTCTATTTCACGGTTTCTCATCATTTACATACAACTCAGAATTACAATTATTAATATAATCATTAGTTAATGTTTAGCATACTTTCATTTAGGTAAGTTTAGATAAATGTTCAAAATGTAATAAGAGGGAGTTTTATGGAGATTTAGTATTTTCAAAGTTGAAAGCGTGAGTCGATTGAAGCTAGACCACCAGGGAAAACCTGGAAGCACTGGACGTCCGTTTCGTCCTATTGTGGGACTCCTCACCATCGAGTCACCAAAATGTATTCAATTTCTCCACTCATTCCTATGCTCTTTTATACTTATTTCTCATTAATGATGCGGGAATATATGTGACTTGTAAACGAGCTCCGTAGTTAAGATCCTATCATTGCACTATTTGTGTCATACCCAAAACATATGGAAGCTTATAAAGAGTACACCCCAAATGCTCTGGTATAGCCAAGGGTGGATAGAGTCCGCTCTCACTCTTTAAATGCTCTCACATGGCTAGGTGCATACACACACTATCAGCGAATTCCTACTCAGTGACGTCTCGTGGTGAGGGTATTTCCTACTAAATTGAGAGGACGGTAAGCAAATCTCCGGGGGTTTAAACGAGTTTAAGCACTTGGAAGGACCCTCTAGGGAAAGTGGAAAACCTCTTATTCTTAACAAATTGTGCACCTGGGGCCCCCTAAGCCGGAAGGAAAATTGGGCGTAAGAACCCCCTTAATTTTGGTTCACACGGCTACCATTAAAAACGCCACCCCCCTTACTTAAAATCCCCAACCCTTGTGAATTAGAAACTATAGGGTCTAACAACTCCCAAGTGAGGGCCCCCCCAAAGAAAACCTCCCTAGACCTCCGGCCCAGGGGGGCTCCTCGTTAAATTACTCCCCCCCCAAAAAAACAAATGATAAAACTAACAAAAAAAAAAGGAGAAAAAAAGGGTCAAAAAAGACAAGCAAAAAAAAACAAAAATGCCAAATTCAAAAGCAAAGGAAAGCCTGGGATGTCAACAATGGAATAAAACGGTTAAACATATAAAAAAAAACGGGTAAAACGTACAAAAATGGCTAAAAAACGCATCCTGCAAGAGGCAAAAAAAAAACCGAAAAGAAAAAACCGAAAACAAAAGGAAAACTGAAAAAAAAAACAAAATATGTACTTAAAAAAAGCGATAGCAGAGAAAATAAAAAAAAATGTTATTGGAAAAAAGAAAATCTAAAAAAAACAACCTGAAAAGAAAAAAAAACCAACAAACATGTAATCAAAAAAAAAAAACGTCACCAACAACTCGGGCAAAAAAACGAAAAAAATAAATAAAATAAAAAAAGCATACAAAAAAAAAAAAAAAGAAAAATAGCAAAAATAAAGAAAAATACGAAAAATAGAACAAACCAAAAACAATGAAATCGACTGCCGAAAAATATAAACAAATAAAGTCGTGCGCAGAGTGCTCACCGTTTGGGTCCTTCACACAATAGGACGAAATGTAATCAATATTATAATCATAAGTAGAATAAAGCAGTTGATAAGAAACCTTAAAATAGACTGATGAGTTGATTTTATTCTACAAACCTTCTAGTGGTATTGTTTCCTTGTATCTTCCCATTGTTGCTTAGGGCTGCAATTTATCAGTCTCTTATTGGCATATGTACATCCTGAGCGAACTGCCTCGATATTGTCTTAAGTCACAAGCTTTATAAGCAAAGATATTCTTGTTATATTTAAAAAAACATTATTACTCATAATTCATGTCATGTTTGTTGATTCTTTAGTGCTGATCGAATTTTGATCGATTAAATTGAACTGTAGCTAATGATTCAAACCATTAGACGTCAACATTTGTTACTATTCAGTGGTCAGTTGATGTAAGTATCCCAGTCATACAACAAGTCAGCCTAATCCCAAATACCTTAAGGATAACGTCTCAGGTTTTGAGGTTATGTGACAGGTGATTGAATCCTACAATTATTAATTATTTTCGTTAAAATTATGGTTATGCTTTACTGAAGAGATACAAGTAACAGGAACCCTATGTTCAGAGTTTCCTATTCGCTTCTTTCAACCACTTAACATCAAAATTGCCTCCATTTTTGTGATTTAGAATGTTCGATTTAGACTGAAATCACTTGATGTAGTGTATAATTTAGCAGTACTAACCTTAATTTATTCATTTATTACAACAATAGACCATATAACTGTAATGATAAAAATAGTATCATCAAGTGATAAAGATTTCCGTTTAATTTCAACCAATAAGATATGTATTCATAATTATCCTACTTATTTACTTACTTACTAACTTGATTACGCCTGTTACCCATCATGGAGTGGCATAGGCCTCCCACCAGCATTCTCCATCCATCGCCGTTCTGGACAATCCTTTCCGATTATTTCAAGTTTCTATTCATCCTTTTCATATCTGCTTCAAATTGTCGAAGCAGTGTGCTCTTCGACCTTGCTCTTTCCCTTTTCTCTTCAAGATTCCAGGTTAACGCTTGCCTCGTCATTCAGTTTGGTGATTTCCTTGACGTGTATCCTATCCACTTCCAAAAACTTTTCCTAATTTCCTCCACAGCCCGAAGTTGGTTTGTCCTCTCACACAGTAGGTTTTCGCTTACGGTACCTGGTCAACGGATATTGACTATCTTGTGTAGACAATTGTTTATAAATACCTATACTTATTTGATGGTGGTTGTAGTAGTTCTCTAAGTTTCAGCTCTGTACACTAAAAATGTCTTGATGTTCGTATTGAAGATTCTCACTTTGACGTTGACTGACAAACAGTTGTTTTGAGTTTCATACATTGTTCAATTGTAGGAATGAGGCCCTTACCTTTCTAATCCTTGCCTTTACGTCTGCAGCAGATCCTCCTTGTTCATCGATGATGCTGCCCAACTACGTGAGTTTCCATCTGTTCCAGAGTTTCTCCATCAAGTGTGATTGGTTTGGTTGGTGTTCTCTGTGTTGTATTTGAGGATCTTGGTTTTCCCCTTGTGTATAATGAGGCTTAGTGATGCAGATTCTGCTGCTACACCGTTTGTCTTGACCTGAGTTTGTTGGAGTGTATGGGATATAAGAGTTTTGTGACATTACTATCAGGCCTTTAGTGTATACTCTTGAAGAGTCTCAAACTAGAGCGGAACAGTCATCCAGTTCTCATTGATTGTACATTTTCCTTCAATACTTGACGAAAACAACATTCAAATTGGATAACCTACTAAAAACATCATTCTCTTTTTAATACTGACATCGAATTAAAGAATATGTAGTTCTTAAAAATTTTTCTTTACACCATGATTAACGGATAATACTCACCATAAAAAATAGGCATACATGAAAAGTTAATTATTTTAAAGACATGTAGTTTAGTTCCATGAAAAATTGATATTGTCTTCTGAAATTTAACAATATGACCATACAATTCCACAGAAGTTGTGAAAATATGCCAGTAATATTCTATTACTGTTGAATTTTAGTGTATTAAAAGTATTTACGTACCCACATTAATTGATCAGCAGTAGTGACGAGTGTTATGTTTTCCGATTTCTCCTTAGTTTTGGTTGAATTCCATTAATCAAACTGTAGCTTTAACAATAGTCTAAGTGGCCCGATATAACTTACACTATGTTTCAATGTTAAGCGGTTGTAGTGTGTCCTGTCAACTAACCCCAGTTACCTAGCAACTATGGAGTAATTAGTGTTTTTTATATTAATACAGAAATAGATTGGTATTTAGCACTTTTTAGTCTCAATATATACATTAATTTTATTTTACTTCACTTATACTTCAATGAAAAACTAATTATGATTAATTTTCCATGATTTTCCTAGAGCTGTATAAATGAATTTATCTGAACGAGGTTATCATCATTATAACCCATCCTCTTCTTCTTCTTCTTCTGAAGAAGTAGCATTAAATCTTCAAATTTCAAATTCTTCTCTTTCACTTAATAAAAATCAAACAAAACGTGATAAATTCAGCATCAATGAATTGATTCAATGTTCAAAGCATCGAACATCTGAGTTGGGCTGTTTCAAAAATCAAATCACTATAAGCAGAATAAATCAAGAGAGTAATAATAAGACAAGTTTAGTGAATTCCCATCATGCTACTGAGTTATCAAATCAATTTATAAAAGATTCCAATATAAATATAATCGAAAAAACAGAAAATTTCTGGAGTAGTCCAGAAATGAAAGTTTTAAAACATCGTCTTCAAGAACATTTAAATCGAATTAAAAATACAACATTGAATACATCATTATTGAATTATCATTCAAAAACTGAATTAATCAAGCTTCCAGTAACTGATAAATCAGTAACAATAACATTTGAAGATCAAAAACAGTTAGCAAATAAAAAGTTTATAGTTAATTCAAATCAGTCAAATGCTAAAGATCCGTATAACTACTTAGATTTAAAAGGTTGTATAAAATCAGAATTCAGTGCATTTCATCCAGTACATAGTAAACAAATACCTTCTGGATATATTGATGCTAATCCTATGAATAGTACTAGTACACACACAAAACATTTAAATACAGAAATGTACAACGATAAATTTACCGATCTCTCTAACTCATTTCAACAATCAAAAACAAATATATTTTACACATATTCAACTAAATCACCAGTTTCACAATCAGATGTAATCTATTCTAAACACAATATAACTAATGAAATTGCTCCAAATTCCTTTTTACAATCTTTAGATACACATGATTCACATTATTCTGGACAACTATACAATCAGTTAAAAAGAACTGTATTTAATTCTACCTCTGAACACTTGGATAAAATGAAATCAAACATCAATTCACCAAATATTCCTCAAGTTACTGTTTCTGGTATTGAGGAAAGCAAAAAGTGTCAATTAAAACCATCAACTATATTTTCATCATTCAAAACAACAATAATGACAACAATAACTACTACTAATAGTACTACAACTACGTCTACTACCACATCCTCTACCTTAAATCAAGAGCAAAGACAGAGAAGATCAAATTTCAATAAGAAATGTCAAAAATGTCCATGTTTCAATTGTCAATTAGCGCGCAATGTAAAATCTATCGATAGAGTTAACAGTAACAATAAGGATACCTTCAAGAGTTTCAATGTTGAAACATTGAATTTAGATAATAAAAAATTAATACATAAAGCAGTGCATTTATGTAATTTATGCGGTAAAACATATAGTAAAACAAGTCATTTAAAAGCTCATTTACGATGGCATAATGATGAAAGACCATTTCAATGTATATATGAATTATGTAATAAAGCATTTACTAGATCCGATGAATTACAACGTCATATACGTACACATACTGGTGAAAAACGTTTCACATGTATTATATGCAATAAACGTTTTATGCGTAGTGATCATTTAAGTAAACATCGTAAAACACATGAAGTATTAAGAAGTAATCTACTACCAAAAAACCAACAAACAGATGATACAGTAAATTAATGAAACTATTGATTAGGAAGATATGCATTTATTTTTTTAGAAACTAACAAATACAATTCTTAAATGCTTCCAACTGGATCCTTTCCATCAACCTCAAACTAAGTTCCATAATACTGTCGTCAAAAAATTATGTTAGGAATTATAATATTGATCTATACCTCAGTAATACATTTTATTATTATTATTATTTTCTTATTCAATTGTTTTTATCATATTATTGTACAAATTATTTTTATATAAATGATTTTAAGACAATTTGTGATTATTTTTTTTATCAGAAGTGGGTTTTGTGGAGATTCTAGTAATTTTATATAGTTGAGATCATGAGTTAATTGAGTTCTAGTGAGAAGCAGTAACCAGTGAAGTTCAACCAGGTCTGTTGTGAGATATTAACTCACTGAAGACATTGGTAAATGGTTGCTCAATTTCGTGGATTGGTTGAAATTAGACATTAACACGGTTGGATGCCGGCTCAGTAGTCTAGTGGTTAAGCGCTCGCGTGCGAGACTAGTAGGTCCTGGATTCGAATCTCGTGAGGCGGGATCGTGAATGTGCGCTGCTGAGGAGTCCCACAATATGACGAAACGGCCGTCCAGTGCTTCCAGGTTTTCCATGGTGGTCTAGCTTTAATTGACTCATGATCTCAACTATATAAAATTATTTTTTTGTTTTAAAAAGAGTTCAAGAAATAGTTTGTTTAAATATTTCGTCTGCTAAATATTCAATAATATTCATTCATTGATTACCGTTTGTTTTCTTAATTATTTTATCAAGTGATTTATACTTATAATATATTTAGATTGTAGTCAGTAAAGGAATGTAGGAAACATGTTTCATTCTATTTGAGGATCATCAGTTGGATATAATTACATCTTAGTGTTGATATTCATTCTAATATTTAAACCTAGTGCTTATTGCTTCAAAAGGTCAATGCTTTTTTCATTAAACTATTAAGTTGAGGTATAATACAATATCGAGGCAGTTCACTCAGGGCGTTTATGTAACAATAGAGATAAATTAGTTTCAGTCTTCAATAATGACATTTAGATTGCAAAGCCTTAATAATAAATTTATAATTCTTATTCACTTACTTACTTACTTACTTACGCCTGTTACTCCCAATCGAGCATAGACCGCCAACCAGCATTCTACAACCCATTCTCCTTTGGCCTTCAGGATTCCATATGAGGGCTTGCATTGTGACACAGATCGGTGCTTTCCTCAAAGTGTGTCCTATCTACTTCCACCACTTCTCCCTGATTTCTTCATCCACTGGATGGAATCTGGTTTGTTCTCTCCCACAGTAGAATGTTGCTGATAGTATCTGACCAACGGATCCGAAGTATCTTGCGTAGACAACTGTTAATCAACACCTGTATCTTCTGGATGATGGCTTTCGTAGTTCGCCAAGTTTCAGCTCCATACAGTAGAACTGTCTTGACATTTGTATTGAAAATTCTGATCTTGTTGTTGGTTGACAGTTGTTTTGAGTTCCAGATGTTCTAATTCTTATTCACTGATTGACATGATTTGTTAGTCACTGATGCATTTTTGAAAAAAATCAAAGGACAATTAACAGTTATTTTGCTCTAGTTTAAAATTGATTAACAGGTCACTCATAAAGCATCAAACAATAATGAACCGTCAAGAACTTGAGGTTTTTTATAGTGAGTATACTTAAGCTTAAAATACTCAGCTGAAGTCTAATGGTCTACATTTTCGAAATTCAATAGATTTACACCATGTCATGATTTTTAACAAATCCTAATACTCTATAACTTTCACTTACTTCCTAACTGATTGAATCCATTCATTTTGAAGTTTACCTAGAGCTTGTTTTTCATGCTTCTTAACGTCATTTACCTTTTAATTTTGTTTTACTATATTATATAATTAAGTGTAATAAGTATGTTAAGCAGCCTATTTAGTTCTAAGTTTATGAGTTAGTGAAACGATTCACCCCTTGCTTTATAAATATATAAGCTTGACGAAAAAAATATTCGAAAAAATTGAATAATAACTAAAACCCATTTATTTTCTAGTTACTATAGCAACAGTCCTGTTTATATTTGTTTATGCATAAGCATATTTGTGATATGTACATAATTAAAATTGATATACCTTAAATTCTTTTTTTTCTTCTCATCTAATTATACAAATATCACACTTATGCCATGAACTAAAATGGCTGATAAATTTTAGGTCAATTTTTATTTTGTACATGTAAAAGAGTTGAAATTCAATGAGCTGTTACTCAATTTGAAATTACGTAATATAAACGGTGTTAAAAAAATATACAAACTAATCACTAAGGCAATCTCAACTAACAAAAACAAAAATATGCATAGAACAATGAAACTTGAACAAAGAAATTATTGAATAATTTTAAATAAATTTGTTCGAAGTACCATAGACTACATAAATAAATGCCTAGGACAGGGTTGGAAGAAGAGTGATGGTAGGCGGTCTATGCTCCTCCACGAGGGAAAACAGACATAAGTAAGTAAGTAAGTATATAAATAATTAATTTGTTATATACATTGTTGGAGAGGTTTTGTGTTAATAATCTTGATTTGTAAATGGTATTCATCATGGATTGATTTCAGTTGAATCCCATCCACGATCCCGCATGCCGGCTCAGTGGTCTAGAGGTTAAACGTACACTCGTGAGATTGAAGATCCTGAGTTTGAGTCCAGCATGCGGGAATGTGGATGTTGACAGCTGCGGAATCCCATACTAAGACGAAATGACCGTTCAGCTCTTCCAGGTTTTCAGTAATGGTCTAACTTAAGTTGACTCGTGAATTCAACTGCTAAACTAATGTTATGTGTTGTGAAGAACTTTTTTCGCTCAGTTCATGAATATTCTCTTATGAAATACATTTTACTCTCAAATTATAATGGGAGAAAAAACAATTTGAAGAGTGATCTGTAGGGCAGAAAGTTTTAATGACTATAAAAGAAATTGGCTCATACAACATAACTTTTAGTCATAGTGAACTGTGTTTTATAAGTTCTATTCAAAATTGTTTAGTGACCAAGTGGTTATACATATATTTTTTTCAAAGTTTCTGCAAATGTCAGTCAGGAGATTTCAGACTGTTATCGTAATTGAACTGAAATTTAAAAAGACACTTGACAACAAAGTACTGTGAAACTATATTATACTCATTATCTTTATTCTTTTACTCAATGTCTTTTGTACATATATAAAATACTGCCATTGCACAAGCAAGTGGCTATCATGACTCAGTAGCTGAGTGGATAACGCGATGGCGTTTGAAACGAAAGGTACTGGGTTCGAGTCTCAGAACGCACATCAACTCTAAGATGCATGTACATCCAGCTGACGAGTCCCAAATAGGATGAGACGCGCGTCCTGGATCCCACTGCTAGCCACTATCCATCTTTGCTTAGTTAACTATTTATTTCCTCCAAACTAAGCATTATTATTATTATTAATTTTGAGTAAAGTTTCAGAAATCCTGTGAGTTAATATAATGTAATCACCATTTCGCATAATAATAATAATAATAATATGGTTTGATATTATGCAAATGATTACACAATAACAATAAATTTATGTCAAAAAATATAAAAAAGCAAACAAATATTTGTTTATCTTACACATATCCAAAATTCTATCTGATCATTATGTCAAGTGGTATTGTCAATGTGTAATGCTTCAAAAATAAAAAAAACACATAAAATTCTGTGACATAATGAAAGGGGGTTACCATTCTTTTTCTATATACTGATAATAATGCAATAAAAAATGCATACTAATAGTGTGTATTTTTACACCTTACATTATAAAAAAAAATTTCAGTATAAATGACATCACTTAAGATACGAAAAAAGAAAAAAAACAACTTTAGATATGTATGCTGAATATATAACTAATTATCTATTTATTTATTTATTTATCACAAATTAGTCGGTAATTAGAAGATTAATAAACAAAGAATGAATTATACATGTTTGGTTATACTATGGATTGTTTACTTGTCACTTTCTCTTTTTTTGCTTAGATGCACGTGGCATATATGTCAACGATTTTTTTAATAAACACTTGTGTAGTTTGTTCTGTTTTTTTTTACTTTAATGTGTACTAATAAATTACTTGTTTAATTTATTGATGAATTGAGTGTTATATGAAGAATTTGTGAATGAAAAACTGGTTTTTATTGAAACCTGATATCGATTAGTAGGTCTCAATATAAACAAAGGGAAAAGCAAGACTCTCCGATACACTACAACATGCACCAATCAAATCACACTTGACAGAGAAGCGTTTGAGGATGTAAAATCCATTACATATCTGGGCAGCATCATTGATGAACACGTGGATCTGATGCAGATATGAATGCACGGATCGGAAAAGCAAGAGCAGCATATTTACAATTGAAGAACATCTGAAACTCAAAACAATTGTCAACCAACAACAAGATCAGAATTTTCAATACAAATATCAAGACAGTTCTATTGTATGGGGCGGAGACGTGGAGAACTACGAAAGCCATCATCCAGAAGATACAGGTGTTGAATAGCAGTTGTCTACGCAAGATACTTCGGATCCGTTGGTCAGATACTATCAGCAACATTCTACTGTGGGAGAGAACAAATCAGATTCCAGCAGAGGAAGAAATCAGGAAGAAGCACTGGAAGTAGATAGGACACACTTTGAGGAAAGCACCTAACTGAGTCACAATGCAAGCCCTCACATGGAATCCAGAAGGCCAAAGGAAAAGAGGAAGACAAAAGAACACATTAGGCCGAGAAATGGATACAGATATGGGAAGAATGAACAAGTGTTGGATAGAACTAGAAAGGAAGTGGCAGGACAGAGTGGGTTTTAGAATGCTGGTTGGCGGTCTATGCTCCATTGGGAGTAACAGGCGTAAGTAAGTAAGTAGGATATTGATTAGGCAATCATTTTAACTCTAAAAAAATCACTAGATAATCTGTTTCATACTCGTCGGAATTCATTATTAGGGAAACGAAGGACTTTCAGGTATCACGACGTCTATTGATCATTGAGTTAACAGTAATTCATGCAGCATTACTTACAGAAATCTTTATTTCTAATTTTGATCATTTTCATAGATAATGAATTATAAAATATTTATGATATACAACCTTAAGCACATTATTTTGACAGTTCATCAAAGATCTATTATTTTGAAGATTACTTTTAGAAATTTTTACAGTAATCTATTATTGACCAGCTCACTTATCAAGAAGAAAAGAAGAAATCAAATGTGCATAGTATTAATGGTTAAGCTACTGAACAACTATAGAATACTTCCAGGTTTTCATTACTTTATCCATTGACGTTGTTCAGTTAGTTACGAGAGCTATTTAGGTTAATATGAACAAATATCTTTTGTCTTTCTCGCAATAAAGTAAAGTTTACAAACAAACATTTCATCATAAGCAAAGATGGATGGTGGCTAGCAGTAGAATCCAGGACTCACATTTCATTCTACTCAAGATTAGTCAGTAAGATGTACTTGGATCCCAGAGTTGATATTCACTCCTGGACTCGAATCCAGTACCGTTCGCTCATAATCCTTCTGACTGAAGGCAATATCGAGGCAATTCTCGCAGGATGCATATATACCAATAAGAGAGTGCTCAATTACAGTCCTAAACATCAATGGAAAGATTAAAACAAACTGTGGTGGTCGGTATTCGTTATTATCCTTAAACTTTGTATATTGTTCATCCTGATAACTGTTATTAGATAACTCCCCAACGGTGTATAAATCAGAAGGCGAATACTAAGTGTTGATTGCTTTTATTATTGAACCACATACAAATTGCCAAAATTACAGGCACGTTAAGCAGGCATAAAAGAGTAGTACCAAAAAGCTAGCGAGTGAGCGTATGAGTCGAATGAGCGAGCGAGTGACCGAGTCAATTAACGCGTGTGCGAGTCGACGAGTCAATGAACAGGATTAAGATGTACATATATATACATGGTGAAATTAGTGAATCATCGAATCAATTAAGCTACTAATATTAAGACTAGCAGAATGAATATATGAGTAGGTAGTAAACAATGATCAAGGATACATATTCATACAAGTGCAACAATAATACAGGTACAATAGTATTAATACGTTGTTGTTGTACGAATACTTTGTCCGTTAAATAAGCTAACAAAAGGGCCTAACCAAATTAAGTGTGAACAAACTCAGTTGTACGTGAGCTGCTATAAAACAACACAAAGCGAATTCAAGCATATCATTGTTTATGTTTTGTCTTGGAGTGTGAATTTATTTGCTTTAGCGCAAGAAAATATGTGCAAGGCACTCGTGTATCAGAAATTTATAACAATATTATCTCTTCCTTGGCTGAATTAACGTCAACAAATGATTCTACTTATTATTGTAATGTTTTATTTGCTTCTCTAATAGGTTTGAAAAATATAATACACTCCTTTAGAATCAATAGCAACTTGTTCAAGTAATTCTGGAGATCAAGGTCCATCACAACATATCCTTTGTCAGCTTTATTTAGGACTCAGTCCTTATTTCTTTTCAGAAGAGTCAGCTATTCAATATTATATTTATTTGGTAATTTATTGTTAAGAAGTTTTGCAATTTTATAGTTGAATTCATTAGTCAATTAAAGCTAGACCACCATGGAAAACCTGGAAGCACTGGACGGCCGTTTCGTCATATTGTGGGACTCCTCGGTAGTGCGCATCCACGATCCCGCCTCACGAGATTCGAATCCAGGACCTACTAGTCTCGCGCGCGAGCGCTTAACCACTAGACCACTGAGTCGGCATCCAACCGTGTTAATGTCTAACTTCAACCAATCCATGAAATTGAGCAACCGTCTACCATTGTTTTCAGTGAGTTAATATCTCACAACAGACCTGGTTGAACTTCTCTGGTCACGGGCGTAATCGTGGATGCTCATCGCTGAGGAGCCCCATACTAAGACGAAACGGCCGCCTAGTGCTTCCAGGTATTCCATAGTGGTCCAGCTTTAATTGAATCATGAATTCAACTATAAAATTACCAATATCTCCACCACATATTGTGTTGATGTATTTATGACAGCAATCAAGTACAAAGGATCTAAAATGCTGAAATTCTGATCATGATCTTGTAATGAGATATTGATTTGATTTCCCAGACCTTGTAATTGTATTTGAGTGTGAAGTCTGTTGATTTTTGAGGTGTTATTATAGAATTTGAGCCCCGGTGATAAAGCCTTCATTTGGATTGATTAATGTGAGAAAGTGTGACTGAGTATATATTTTTCTGAAACTCATTGTTCTTAAATACTTGAATCTAGCTTGTGTGATTGTTTTCTTGTGACAAATAATTCAAATTGTTTACGTCCATCTAACGATAATTATATATTTGATGATTTCCCAGAGATATGCTACCTTCTTGTTCAACCAGTCGGGATTTGATAACATAGATACAATTAAGTATGCGACGTTTAAGTGCTTTAACATTAGGATAATTATAATTGCCCCATAGTACTCATTAATTCCATTACAGCTTTCTAAAAAAAACTAATTTCAATTTTCACTAGCTCAAGTTTGATGGTAGAATTTTAAAATCCTCTGAGTTATTTCATTGTCATAGGTTCCCTGAATTTTTTGCAATAGACAAATAATTCCAATTTGAACACTAGAAATACGAAGTTCAGTGAAGGAACCTCTTTTCAATTAATTTATTAATGAGCTGTACAATCGTATACATATGAGCTTCAAGTAATAATTCCCTGAGGACCTACGAACGTTGAATAAATATGGTGATGCAATTGATACGACTTTATGTATTATTGTTTTCTATACCATTTGTTCATCTATTTTCCTCCACTTCGTTTTTTCAAATATGCACCTCACTACCCAATCGTCTGGACACTTCTTATTACGTAACTTTAATACCTTGTAATGAATATTGTTTCAATATTTATTTTCTTCGAGTCCTTCACCTACTTTTTATTATGAAACATTGATTCAAGCCTTTATCATCCTTATCGCATCCAGTACACTTGTCATAACATTATCAATATGTACTTTCTACTTATTATCTTTAGTTATGTAACCTATTCCACTGTTATCACCGACTCATAAACTACTTCGATTGATCTAATATTTTCACATATGCACGTAAGTATGTTGTATACCTTGAATGAGCACTGTTGGGGAGTCCTATGCTGGGACGAAACGACCGTCCAGTGCTTTCAGGCCTTCCATGATGGTGTAGCTTTAATTGACTTATGAATTCAACTACTAAAAAATCATAACAATATTCACAAACCCCCAATCTGATCATATTAGAGTTAAGCCTGATGAAGATTTAATCGAAAATAATACTATTCACGTTAGGAATTAGTTCAAGATCGAATTGTCAGAAACCTTTTAAAAATCGAGCCAAAAGATGATCAATTAGAAGAATTAGATAGAACAAGTTTTGGTGACAGACTTTTGGTTTTTTGACTGTGTGTATCAGCTAGAGATGAACTGTAAACGGAAACTGGTGTTATACTACTAGCACTTAAATCAGTAGTTACTCCTGTTTCACAAAACATCATTATTGCTTTAAAATCACGGAGCAATCAATCAAAATTCCTATAACTATGATTCGACGTATATCAGTTACAATAAGAAAAGATACAATACTGAAGTTCTGTTTTATTAAAATTCTGATTTACAGCAAGGTTGATTTGTTAGTTGTTTTTCTACAATATCCTCACCAGATATTGTTAATCCTCTATCTCTCGTGTATAACCAAACATAATTGAAAGTTTGGATCACCAAGTACACATGCGGAAACTACTTCTACATATATGGTGACTTTAAAGTCTTTAAATGAAACAACGTAAAAACGGCATTTGGCGATAATGTAACATGAAAATCCAACAAATCATGACTACAATCCTTTGGATGAAACAAGCACTTTATTAATTGAATTATAGTTACTTAAGAAAGTATTAGGTTGAAAATAGCACTATCATATACGTCGAAGTATCGATGTCTTCTCAATTGTTCACATATAGATATATCATACTTATTTCTTATGAATTATACTATTGGAGGTCGACTGTCGCTAACCGAGATATTTTATTTTGTAACCTGATTAAATTCCTGATGAGTATGTATCGGCTACCGGATGAACATAAATGTACTATATGATTATGAACTACATTAACTTGTAATTTAGTTTCTTCATGACGTTAAAATCTTTCAGTTCACTGATACAAATCTAAATAAATGCATCATGTTCAAAGTGATTAGTGGACAGTGTTAAATGCGTATGGTTCCTGATGTATACTGAACCCTATCTATCAAATTGGAATGTGAACACCAGTGTAAGTGATTCGATATCGAGTGGGAGATAACATCCCAGACTGTGAAACTGTTCTTGAGCTCACCGAAGAACATCAGTTGCCTCAATATTCCATATACCCCTTACTGATCAGTAAAAACTAGTAAGAAACCTATGTGTAGAGTTTCCAACTTTCTACCTCCGACCACTTGGTATTATATTCAGTCTATTGTTATTGCCATGATCTTCACTCTTATTCGTAATTTCAATAATTATTAATCAATTATCTGTTGTTACATCACTCAATTACTCAAGTGTATAATTAACTCTTAACATTTTTATCATCTTTTAGATCATTACGTAACTTTTTAATATTTCTAAACCATCTGTGACGTAATCTCAGTCTATACTCTAACGAACCACTATGTATGTCGAATCAGTATCAATGTAATTGTACAGCTCTCATAAATGATATCGTCGAAAAAATTTCTTCCCTTAAATAATCTTTGTTTTTAAAACACGAATTATTCAACCAATATTCTGTCGGTTAAGTTTGGGATACATCATCAAAGAATCGGTGCTCTAATAGCGACAGTTTATTATTCTTCGACACTGACTAGATTCATTTCGTACTTTCCTATTAAAACTACATAAACTGAATTCTATTAACTAGTTAACTTAGAGTTGTTAGTGTGACAGTGAAACTTTGCTGGCAACCAGGACTAATCTTCATCATCAAAATCAAAAACCTACAATTAGATAGCTCTTTATGTTACAAATTCTTTGGGAGATCAAAAATCTTATAATTACCTAAGTCATCTCATATTTCTTTTGATAACTCCTTACATTTTCCATACATCATTGAGCACCCTCTGTCCGCTATGAACGATTTTATAGTAACTTCATAAAAATAGATAATATACAGTAAATTTTAGCACGAGCAATTAAAACAACTAACTCGGAAGACAATTATGTAACCTTGAATTTTAAATCATGATAAACATGTTAAAATTGGGAACAAATTCGGTATATTATACATTTAGAACAAGGAAGGAATAATTTCCTAGATTCTTCTTGAATATTTCCAGAGGTATTGATTGGTTGAAGTAGTTCCAGTTTTAAATGACTTCTGGAAAATTTTCCGAAGAAGTACCGACAGCTTCCAATGCTGACATCATTATAATACTGAATAGTTAACGCCCTAAATACTCTCGAAACTCACCGGTTGGCAGCCTCTTCACTGATATTTATTTTCGATGGGGTCTTCGTTAACAATCATTGATGTGAAGTTAAGTTACTTACTTAATTACGCCTGTTACTGATCTAATCTAATTATTCTATGCACGTATCAATAATAGAGTAAATAAGACTTAGAATAATCGAATCAATAGTACGGATATCTGATAGGTGACAACATAATGTTTAGTATCTCAAGTTGGTGTCCATCTAATAACTATGGTCAGTAGCTAGAGACGTTGAATACCATGATTTATGATTCGTTGCATATAAATACGCTCTATATCTTCTCTTAGATTTTGAGTTCCAATATACTTCCACACATATTTTCGAATCATATTACGTACTTACGCCTGTTACTCCCAATGGAGCATAGACCACCAACCAGCATTCTAAAACCCACTCTGTCCTGCCACTTCCTTTCTAGTTCTATCCAACACTTGTTCATTCTTCCCATATCTGTATCCATTTCTCGGCCTAATGTGTTCTTTTGTCTTCCTCTTTTCCTTTG
The DNA here is from genome assembly GCF_000237925.1 of Schistosoma mansoni. NCBI lineage: Eukaryota > Metazoa > Platyhelminthes > Trematoda > Strigeidida > Schistosomatidae > Schistosoma > Schistosoma mansoni. Next base: position 60,823,060 of record NC_031495.1, on the reverse strand, counting down.
GCCTTCTGGATTCCATGTGAGGGCTTGCATTGTGACTCAGTTAGGTGCTTTCCTCAAAGTGTGTCCTATCTACTTCCAGTGCTTCTTCCTGATTTCTTCCTCTGCTGGAATCTGATTTGTTCTCTCCCACAGTAGAATGTTGCTGATAGTATCTGACCAACGGATCCGAAGTATCTTGCGTAGACAACTGCTATTCAACACCTGTATCTTCTGGATGATGGCTTTCGTAGTTCTCCACGTCTCCGCCCCATACAATAGAACTGTCTTGACATTTGTATTGAAAATTCTGATCTTGGTGTTGGTTGACAATTGTTTTGAGTTTCAGATGTTCTTCAATTGTAAATATGCTGCTCTTGCTTTTCCGATCCGTGCATTCATATCTGCATCAGATCCACGTGTTCATCAATGATGCTGCCCAGATATGTAATGGATTTTACATCCTCAAACGCTTCTCTGTCAAGTGTGATTTGATTGGTGCATGTTGTAGTGTATCGGAGAGTCTTGTTTTTCCCTTTGTTTATATTGAGACCTACTGCTGCTGAAGCTGCCGCTACACTGGTCGTCTTCTCCTTCATTTGTTGTTGCGTGTGAGATAAAAGAGCCAGATCATCTGCGAAGTCTAAATCGTCCAACTGCATCCTAGTTGTCCATTGTATCCCGTGCTTCCCTCCAGATGTTGACGTCTTCATGATCCAGTCGATCACCAGGAGAAAGAGAAATGGTGAGAGTAAACAACCTTGTCTGACACCGGTCTTTACCTCGAACGAGTCTGTCAACTGTCCTCCATGTACGATTTTGCAGATTAATCCATTTTAGGAATTCCGTATGATATTGACTATCTTCTCAGACACACCGTATTGTCGAAGATGCCTCCTTAGTGTTGTCCTGTCCACACTATCAAATGCTTTCTCTCAGTCAATGAAGTTAATGTGGAATGATGAATTCCATTCAATTGATTGTTCCACAATGATACGTAGAGTTGCGATTTGGTCTGTACACGACCGATCCTTACAGAATACAACCTGTTGGTCTCGAAGTTTGGCGTCTACTGAGCCTCTCATTCTGTTTAACAATACCCTGTTGAAGACTTTTCTTGGTATCGACAGAAAAGTGATGCCCCTGTAATTATCACACTTGTTGAGATCGCCTTTCTTTGGTATTTTGATCAGAAGTCCTTCTTTCCAGTCTGTTCGTACTTGTTCTTCATCCCAAATCTTACTGAAAAGAATATGGAGTATCTTTGCAGTTGCTCCTACATCTGCTTTCAGTGCCTCTGCCAGAATGTTGTCTGGTCCTGTTACTTTTCCGCTCTGGATTTGTCTGGTGGCCATACTGATATCTTCAATTGTTGGTGGGCCAACATCGATTGGGAGGTCCGTGGGTGCTAATTCAGTGTTGAGTGAGTTCAGTGAAGCTGGTCGATTCAAGATTTCTTTGAAGTGTTCTACCCACCTGTTTCGTTGTTCTTCAATGTTGGTGATTACCTTGTCTTCCTCGCTTTTAACTGGTCTTTCTAGTTTACGGTAATTTTCAGCGAGTTTCTTTGTTGTACCATACAGTTGTCTCATGTTTCCTTCTCTTGCAGCCCTTTCCACTGTCATTGCCAAATCTTCCACATATTTAAGTTTGTCGGTTCTGATGCTCCTCTTCACTTGCATGTTTACTTCTGTGTATTCAGCTTGTGCCTTGGCTTTCTCTGTTCTTGTTCGGATGATCTTGATTACTGCCTTCTTGAATCTTATCCAGTTTATCAACAGTGATCCATTCCTTGTGGTGGTTTTTCTTGTCGCCCAGAACCTCATGACATGTTGAAGTGATTGCCTCTTTTATCCCCATCCAGTTGCTTTACATAATAGTTCCCTCTCCGTTGAGTAGATTATGAAAGGCCTGGAACCTATTGTTGAGGGCTATCTTAAATTAGTTGAGTTTGTCAGTATCCCTAAGACAAGCTGTATTAAACTTTTGTGATGTTGTCCGCCCCGTTGTCCAGTGCTGCTTCAGTTTTAATTTCACCTTGACGACCAGCAAGTGATGATCTGATGCCATATCAGCTCCCCTCCTGGTTCTCACATCCTCCATCGTCCTCCTGAACTTTTTGTTGATGCAGACATGGTCGATTTGGTTCTGTGTTGTGTGATCCACTGAAGTCCATTTGGCTCAGTGTATGCGTTTGTGTGGGAATATAGTGCCACCTATGACCAGTTTATTGAAGGCATATAGGTTTGCAAATTTCTCACCATTTTCGTTCCTTTCTTCCAGTCATTCCATGTCATCCCATGATGTCTTCATGTCCGGTGTTGTCCATTCCAACATTGGCATTTAAATCTCCTATCACAATGGTCAGGTCGTTTGTTGAGCACTTCTCGACGATCGACTGCAGCCTATCGTAGGATTGATCTTCAACGTCTTCATTGTAGTCGTTGGTAGGGGTATAGCATTGGATGACGTTCATTGTAATGCCCTCTCTCTCTTTTTTTGAAGGAGGTTTTGATGATCCTTGATCCATGAGATTCCCATCCTATAAGTGCATTTTGTGCTTGTTTGGAAAGCATCAATGCAACTCCTTGTGTATGTGGGACACTTTCTTCTTCATGTCCGGAGTATAACAGAAGCTTCCCTGAAGCTAGTTGTTGTTGTCCAACCTGCGTCCAATGTACTTCACTGATCCGAAGCACCTCCAGGTTATATTTCCTCATTTCTGCAGCAAGTTGGAAGACTCTCCCGGTTTCCCACATTGTACGAGCATCCCATGTACCTAGATAAATGGTTGTTGCTTCCGAAGGAACTCGGCTTTCATCATGAGGCGTCATAACTCTTTAAATGAAGACCTTCTAACTCTCAGGGCAGAGTTTAAATTATTTCTTCTGGTTAGTTTTCTACTAGATGGGGTCGCTAACCACATGCCCAACCCTCATCCGGACTTGGGGCTAGCAGTAGCCGCCGGAGGGGCAACAGGCGGAGTCGATGTTAGTTAGGAAGCGAGAAATTGGAGTGTAAAGTGATATATTTTAGTAATCTGCTACTAATTTTCGAACGGTTGAAACCCAAATCCAAAAAGGACGTGCTCTGACGTCAATTTAAATTGTCCTCAACGATGCATATGCAACTGTCACTTTGGTGGTATTCGGGAGCCTGAATGTATTAATTGGATAAAGGGAGATCGCTTCTCTAATTTTGTTCATGCCAACATCTGACTAGTAGCTACCTAAAATGATCACCAATAAAGTGAAAATACCACCCTTCTGGAGCATCTATGTAGATCCTAGTTATGATCTCGTGTGATTTAGGCTGATTTTACGTTTTAGTGACTTACAGACCTATCGTTCTAGAAGGATCGATACAAAGAGTTACTTGGACCTTCCGTTGCAAGGAAACACCTTATTCGAAAAGACTCAGTGTACCAAAAGGTATCATGAACTCTGAACTGAGTATTTTGGGGGAAAATCCAACTGGTCTGTTACCATGACGTCAATAAGACTTCCTAGAGCACTGACTACCGATCCGTCAAACGAAACAGAGTTCAGTAGTGTCATACTTTACTAGGTCTAAGTAACCCACATCTGGCCTTTCTCAAGGATGGGAAAAAACGTGACTGGGCTGTTTGGGAAAGTATCCCATAATCTTGAGATGACGCAGCCGTTAATCTCATCTTTAGAAAAGCCCTATGTAAAAAGTATCAAGATATAAATCTGAATTTTGCTTCCATACTGCTGGCCTCGTCAAACTCTATGGGCTGTGATTGACTAGGAATCAGCAAGCTGGATTTCATACAGACTGCTAGTATATTGATCACGTCTTTGCTGTTCACCGAAATAATCACTAACATCATTTAACTAGTATCCCTTGAGTAATTCAGTTCTAGGGCGTACCAACTATTTAAAGAATAAGTGTTGATCACTTATTATTACCTAATATATTTAGTTCAAAGAACACACCGCGCAAGGAATTGGAAGCAGACATCAAATGGATGAATAGCAACTGTAAAGGAGTGTCCAGGGCAGAGTTCAATGGGAAATGTTGGTGGGCGGCCTACGCTCCTCCACGAGGGGTAACAGGCGTAAGTAATATATTAAGGGAGCGATTCAATATTGTGCAATAAACACAGAAAATCAAATGGCTGGAGATTGTTTCCCAAAACTTCTAAAATAACTAATTGTGCCATGAGTGAATTAAAGTGGTAAATAAGCCAACGTTACCTAAAGGTAACGGTAATCTAGAGAGAACTTTTGACTTGGAAAAATGACTAATGGGTTAAATCAACACATGCGGTTATCGTTAGTTGGATGATTATCAAGTTGAAAATCCATTCGCACCCTATCAAGGGATTGACTGAAGGACGATTTCAGTTAGGCTGATCGAGGTGTTTTCCGAGCATACTACAGCAATAGTTCCATAAGACTTACGAATAAACAACAATATGTATTGACAAAATGTCCTGAAATTACACTTCTTTCAGATGATTTTTTATCATGTAATAAATCGGAAGACGGAACACAAGAATTATATCACTACTAATAGATAAAAAATCAAAGACAAGAAACACACAAAAGTACACAGTATTACAATTTATAAAAACAAGAGATATGCGTGAGCGTATTTGTTTACAGGAATATCAACTCGTAAACATAATGTACATTACAAAGAGACAGAAAGGCAGAGGAAAAGATGAAAATAAGTTTATATTTATCAACTTTCCACATCAGAATATAATTGTAAACAAAATAATGAGGCGCATAATAGTTTTAAGTCGTACTAATAGTCATGGTAAGTCGAAATCACTGGGTTATTAATAATATTATTATTCATATAGATAGTAATAATAATAATAATTGTGCGTGAATATTTGCTTTAGAAAATAAGAGATCCTTGTAAATTGCATCAACAAAATTGGTAAAAATTATGAGACAGAAGGAAAATGAAAAAAAAATTCGTCATGATAAGCAGTAAAAAGACAACCAAATAGAAATCCTTTGACTTTACACATAATCACTTCTCATCCTTCTCCCATGACCATTCCCTAATTTAATCAAATGAAACACTAAAATAGTATTGATAACCTGTAAGTTGTTAAAGTAATGAGATTATCATTGTGCGTATGAACATTAAGATAAAGTCTTGTTTTTTTTTACAAAAAAAATATTTATAAAATTTATAACCATTTAGTAACCAGGTGACTTGTACGTGTGTGTGTGCGTATATTTGATCATCTAGATAATTACAAATATATTTATAAAATAATAACAGAGCAAAATTAAACACAAGTACAAAAAGATATGTAGTATGCAATCCCATTTTGTTTTTTGTTTTTTTTTAAAAAAAAAAAGGGCAAGAGGAGTCTCTCACTATTATTCAACAAGAAAAATTATAAGAGAAATTACACAGTCATTAAAAACAATCATCCATTGAATTAAAACTGGAAGAATAAAGAAATTCTTTAAGACAATTTGACATTGGAGTATTAGATAATTTATACCATGCATTTAAATTATGCGTTATTTTAGAAGCAAGTTCACGTAATGTAGATAAAACCATAATTAAATGAGCACAACGTGTTTGTGATCCATTACTTTCACAATAACGACGTAATAATTCAGCCCATAAATTTTGTGTACGATTAACAAAGTCAATATCTAATAGATCAGAACGTTCTAAATATATATATAGATGTGTTGGAAAAAAATAAAAAAAAGAATTTGGTAATGATTAGATCCCATAGTAACATTTGTAAATAAAAAAGACTTACCAAACATTAAGTAAAAAAAATACTATTTTCATTTAATTAAACTATTTCCAATTGCAAACATATTATGTTCAATATATTCTCTTATATACTATTTAGATAGTTATTGTGGGGAATGGCTGACTTAGCGATCAAGGTGTTCAACTTTTAGCTACTAAGTGGTAGATTTAAACCCTGCTCTATTCAGTTCAGTTTGGGCAACCACATAGTATCACTAGCCAATTCACTTTGGGTATGGCTAAAAAAAAATACACAGGTTTGTAATCGGTTTATGGGTTGCCAAATATTTTTACTCGTAACTAAATGTTTGAGTAATTTCTCACTTTGTCTAAACAGTCTCTTTACTTTCGAAAAATAGACTTTTATATATTGCTGTTAGTTGTTAATATTGAAGCCATATATATCCAAGTATTATTTTCTGATTTAAAGCTTGAGTCTTAATTTCTATTTATTTGTTTTAAGGACACACTTAGTGGTTGGAACAGAGACCCGAACACATTACAACTTGATGTTCGTAAATTATCAGTGTTTATTTATATTCCATAATGGTACGGTGCTTTTACACAAATCTTGTCTTTGGGTTATAAATTTATTATACTGGCAACTCTATCGATGGTTTAAATTTAAATAAGGGTTTTCTATAACTACATTTGTAACAATATTAGTTGAAAACAAGAGTGAGGACACCACAATAAATCCTACATGTATACACTGAATGCAGTCATTCAGTTTCAATGTAACTAATTTACCAACAACAAGTGTGTAGCTTTGAGTTTGAACTCACTGTTTAACAGCAACATGTGTCTATCTAGTCTCTTATTTTAATATTACGCTAAACATTTCGATTGTACAGTAAAAAATTATTTGCTAATGTTACTTATTTGCATTTCTAGCACTTTTACATTCGTTAGCCAAGTGAACCATAAAGCATCATACTTTTTTTATCTATGAAGTATTTCCACCTTATTTTTTATTACACTTTAGATTATTACGTAAATCCTTTTTAATTGGGATACACATTCAGTGACGGAACATCCATCTATTTCACAATACATTATTGTATATGGAAACTATAAACATAAGTGTCCCATAATACTAAATTTTAGTAAGAAGACATTTCCTGAAGAACAATTTAGAGCCATAAACATATGCACCTTTTTACGACAGTAAAAAAAACATTCATTTACGTAATTCTTGATCTTCGCTCAGATCCTAAGCTTCTGAATCCTCTAGAAATTTTTATACTTCCAGTAATTTATATTTTCTTCCCGAATCGTATCTTTGATGCCTAATCTTCACAATTAGCACTGATGCTATTACTACCTCTACTACTCTGGGATTTGCTCCAACAACATCTCGCTTTGCTAATGGGGTATGGTAACTTGAAGAGATGCACACAAACATCTGGATCTACATTGTAGCTGACTGACTTGAACATAGACAACATGAAAGGACGAAAATACGTTCTGTTTCATGGATTGTATCGACACACTATTGTTATAAAACTACAATTTTAAGTTAAAATATAGATCAAGAATAAAACACTGGCCATTAAACATGTGAAAATCCCCTTTTGCAAATCATGTAAAAACAGCTTCTTTAATCGTACCCCTATATATATATATATACTCATTAATATTTATAATCTTCAACTATTTGTAAACAGATGTGTCCTTGACATGAAATATTATATATATAATATACTTAATATAGCAGCCGATTACCTGGAGTAAAAAGTATCACACCAATAAGTGGTCCAAATTCCATGTTTGTCAAATGCAATCGTTGAAGTCTTGAAGCAAATTGAAAAATACTTTGAGCAGTTATACTATCACAAGTCATATGTAGACAATCCAAAGAGGAATCTGTAACTACTGCATTCGGAAACCATGGACTAAATAAACAATTCAACTGATAATTTATTGATGTAGATGAAGAGTTCATATGAGTCTTGTTCCGATTTTCGCGACACAACATTAATATCTAACAAGTGAAAAATACCAAAATCAAGATAAAAGTAAAATAAACCTGAATGTTGGTAAACTATCCAATGCATTGGTGATCCTAACAATTCTAGCCTAACAGGAAACAACACAAACAAATTAATGAGCTAATATGCTTAGACTAAGAACTAAAGTATGAATATTACAAAATTTGTATCATAGCTGATGTCAGTTCATGATGGAAAGGTAATCCTAAATCCTTCCCGGAATGACCTCGAAGTCGCTCTCTCCATTTTGATCAGTCAGACGGCACACATTAAGTTAACTGAGAAATCTACTAGGAAAAAATATCGGATTTTGAAAAATTTAGACTTTAAAAGGCTCTCATAAATTCCAGATCATCGCAAACAACTAGAAAGGAATTCCAAACACTAGATTTAAATTATTTATTTCGTAAATTAAGAAAATTGAAGCTATGAAAGGAATTAATTACCTTATTGACCCCAAGATTAGGATTTTGTTTTTATTTTACCGCTTTTTAACCAACATTACTGGGATAGCAATACCTCAAAGGAATAAATACTTACCATTATGAATAATTTAAGTGCTTCTTAAGCATATTCATGTTACTTTGTTAGTTTATTTTATTTTATTTAAACACATAAATATTGGTACAAAGGCGCACTAGATACATATGCGCCACACAAATCAAATGAGATTTGTGTGAGGGCTGGGATATTGCCCAGGTGCCCGAACTGAAGCAGGTGGTTTTCTCAGGGGGCCACACTCCGAGCCTTTGACCTAAAGGTCTGATCCACAAGGCAGTGGAGCATCGTGAGGAGATGCAGTCCAATGGTAGCCGATGAACAACAATGGATTCATACGCCATTTGTTCCATCAAGATACTGGAGCCCATGTGCACCATTGGTTTGGAATCAGGGTTTTCCAACTCCCCTGGGTGGACTCACAGTGTCCACCAACACGGTTAAAGCTCCAAACATTCGCTTTTCGTCCTTTCAATTTTGTAAACAACACCCCCGCCACGACAAGGCAGTGAGTAGGACTTCCCTGGCAGTGGCTGTATACACGTGACCATGTGAGAGCATTTAGAGAGGGAGAGCGGACTCTCCTCACTCTCGACCGTACCAGGGCATTTGGGGGCAGAAATACTTTATTCAACAATTATTTGTTATGATCAGTCAATGAATGTAAATTTACTAACTATATTTAAAGTATTTTAATTGAGTAAAGATGAAAAGAATTGAAATTATGAATTAGAAAAGAGTTATCCATGAAAATAACATAAATAAAAAACATGCTTACAGCAAGTTCAGGCAAACAATCTCTTAATAGGATAGCTTGATCATGCTGAGAAAGTCGTATGAACTGTTCTAAATGACAGGCGAATTCATGTGTAAATTTAAGTTGAGCAGGACAAAATATTTCATCTACTGTAAGAAGTTTTAATGATTCACCCAATTCATGGGGAGTATGCTTTAAAAAAACAAAACAAGAATAAGGGTATTAAAATGCTTATAATAATAAAATTATTTTACATAGAAACAAAAAAAAGCTGTTCACACAATAATCATAGATATAAATGATACATACTACATAAGAATGCGAAATGTTGGAACTATGAATTATGTCCAATCACACATAGCGCAGATGTTGTGGCAAGGAAAGATACTATCTAATTAATATGTATCAATAATATTCAACATTATTATGAATTTATCTCATTGTATTGATACGAATAATAGATATACAAATTAGAAAAATTGTTAAATTCCTTGTGAATGAGATGCACGAACAGAAATTAAACAGAAGTTCAAGCAGATAAATCATGATTAAACATACTCAATAATAAATAAATCATGTAACATCCGTTTTTCGCAGGTTATTTATTTATTTAAACACATAAATATTGGTACACGGGGGCACCAAATATATATGCGTCGCACACATCTCATTTGATTTGTGTGAGGGCTGTGATACTGCCCAGGTGCCCAAACTGAAGCACAGACCTTAACTATTTATTTATATTACTGCTACTATTGTTCATGGTTAGGATTTATGAGATAATCATATTCTATTGTTTGGAAATTTTAGAAAATATGGCTTGAATTTGGTCGTAGTGACTTGGATGGATTCATTTATTATATTCTTCTTCACATAGGTTTTGTATTATTCTATTCCTTTCATAGTTGTTTTCTTAACAATATATCATTGTTCCAATTTTAAATATCGTTAACTTTAGAAGTTCGACTGTTTGTCTTTTTACCTTTTGTCTTAATTTATCTTCACCATTATGATATTTAGTACACCAACTGAGAAAAATACATATCTGAATATTTATTCTATCGTGTTTACATGTTTGTCCATAGTCTGATATTGAATGCTTCAGACACATTATACCCATATAGTTATAGAAACTGGTGGTAGGACAGATATTGGTAGAGTACTCGCAGTAAAGATAACTAAAACTACAAAGGTCTAAATTAATTTACAAATGAATTTATCACTTGTGATCTGTATGTTCAAATTATGTGATGAAATCTAAAACTATGAATAGGGCTATTTTTCTTATAAGAACGAATAACCACAATGGAAATGAAATATGAATATATGGGGTAGTAACAAGACAAATCTATTCCAATTAGTAATTTGTAAACTATTATAAATACGTTTGATAATCAAGTAAGTCATCCAAGATTCATTGGTTATCCACTTAACGTCGTGCTCATTACTTTTATTTTGTCATCATTCGTTGGTAATCTATCATTACGAAAGTATTTAAGATAAGGTTTTTAAAAAAATCACCCATTAAAAATACCTTTATGGGAGATAAATGTCTTGATAAAGATCCTGATAAGTGGTAGTAATCAGATTTAGAAATATTCCAATTATTTGCCTGATATTTGATCGCTTGATCTTTACAATAGTTTAAAAAACGATCAAATTTGTCTAGAGTTTGTTGATCTTCTTTAGTCAAATTGTTACTATTATTGCTATTATTATTATTATTACATAAGGTTAAAGAAATATTAGTAGAAGATGGTATTGAAGATGATGGTTGAAAATTAATTGATTTTATTGGCATTTCATGAGGATCAGGTGTAGTTTCATTTAGATGTGCTTTAGATGGAGTCAAAACTACATCTGCAGAACATGATGAGTATGCTGATCCTTCATATTTGTTTGAGGAATCTGAACTAGGCAAGGTAACTGATTCACAAGAAGACTGTTCCCGTTTTTTGCCTTGACGTCTTTTACGAACAGCTGTAAGTAAAAATGATGGAAATACTGTTGATCAATAGAAAATATTTGTTTCTACGTACTAAAAATGATAAGAACTAAGCTAGAACAAAGAATGAAAACTGACAAAAACGGTTAACTATACTTAAGAAAGTTAAATATGTAGAAAACGAAATTCTGACTTAATTATACTTTGTATAGATAAAGTTTACTAAATAGCTTGAGGGTACCTAATATATTTATTACATGTCACGTTGATTGTTCCATGACTACGAGTGTTTCTTTTCGACAAAACTACAATAATGTTAACGATTTCATGAGTATAAGGCATGCTACAGCTTAATCACCCTGGGACTTTCTGAACAGTTTTAATGAATACGAAGCTTCTGGTTTATTAAGCATCTGATGTAGATAGAAAAATTTCACAGATTAACAAAGAGTAATGGCTAAAATCACACAAATTGTCATCAAGGCGGCATATTATAAACTTCCTACTTGTTCACATTTACCACTTAGTTTCAATGTCACTAATCAATGCTCACTATGGAAACTGCTAGATTAACACAGTACATGTTCAAGTTGCTGAAGCAGGTATTTTAAAATGACATATGTCTAGAAACAAGTTAATTAACATTGGCATTTCACACACAGTATTGTCATTAACCGTGGGAAATCTGTCTTCGACAACAGCGTACAAATTGAGCATTTTTGGATATCTTTAACTTGGAGAGATCGTGCTTCAAAAGTATAGAGCACTACAGTGTTATGCACAAAATACTTTATGGCCAAACTAACGTAATATCATGTCAAAAATTGACTCAAATATTCAGTCACCTAAGGTTTTTGCCATAAGGATTAACATAACTACTAAAAAACACAAAGTTCTTGACTATTTCTAAATACTAGTCATCGGCATTGAGTGAATATCCCGGTTTCTATCAGTCTTAAAGTACTTCACAATTCAACCACGAACAAATTAAGTGCGATTTAAGTAGACAGCATGTCATCACATATTGAAAATAATCCACACACCAAGATTTCATTACTTTTCTTGTAGGAGAACATATCTGAGATGTTAGGTACAGCAAAATGTACATTCAAAACACTGAACTTTCTTAAAGAAACAACATATCTATGCGAATTTTCTCCTAAACTTGAACGAACAAACTAAGTAACGCGCAAACAGTAAGCTTCATTTATACAATTTTTAAAATTTCCAACGATCAAAATCAAGTATTTTTATTATTCCGATAATTTCTTGAAGAAGCTCAAATTAGATAATCGAATGAAGTACTGAGAGCTATTCAATCATAATTACTAAGATTATGCTAAAATAGTTTTTTTTATATTAGAAATACTGAATGACAAACCCCTAGTTTAAAGAAATAGGCACATAAAAATCAAACCATTTATAATAATTCAAAAGATGAGTCATAAATTTTAATAGTTTTCTGTTCAGTAATAAACAAGGCAACGAATTAAACCTCATTTGATGAATACATATGGATATATTCTATGATAATTGAGCATTTTTCATTCTCATAGAAAATATAATTTACACTAATCACTATTAGTTCAAAGCATACAATCATATTTCCCTTTAAATTCAAGAATACGATTTACATTTGCATAAATATTTATTTCACAATTATCTCATTTTAAAGTTTGAAATGGTATCAAGTTATATGTATATATATATATAATACCGCCTGTGGTTCTCCTAGGGCTATTGCCGGTCCCAAGCCCGGGTAAAGGAGGGTTGGGCGCGGGGTCATCCCGTAGAAAACAACCTTGCTAAAAAAACGCTGACTAGAATTATATATATATATTAGTCATCCATTAATGATACTACACAATAATGGGGATTAGGAAAATTAAATCGGAAAATCTAAAAGTGGATAGAAAGACAGATTAGTGATTACGATAATAATCAAATCTAAATGGAAATGGCAATATAAGCACGTGTTTCTCTATCATACATAAATGATAATATTAATCTATTGAACAACACAGAATTTATTCTTTACAAGGAAAAGCAAATAATTGAGAAAATATACAGTTAGATAATGAGAATTCCGTTACTCATAAAATCTGCAACAAAGCGAATATTAAAGGAATTGAAATAATATGACTGACAGTAATGGAAAATAAAGTTTAAAAAGAGTCAATAAAATCTGGAAGTGGTTAAGATTAGTCCTAAAAATTTAGAGGAAGATAAAAATATGAAAATGGTCGTTTAATTGCAACCGGTTTTAAATTTCCACCTAAACACAATGTGACTCTATTTTGCGGAGTCCGTACGCGAAGTATGGACCTCCAAACATGACTTATATCAACGGTCTATAACTTCATAGAGTGATACCACTTTTGGTCTGACTGATACAAATGAAGACTGGGATACAATTAGAATAAGATAAGAAAAGTCAGTCAGGAGCTTGAAAGTCCTTAGACAAAATGCAATCGTAAGTCTTATAGGATTTAACAATAAAATATTCTCAGATGAATGTGTTGCGATGCTTATCCACTCAGAATACACTTAACTAATAATATTAGTGTTTTAAATCATAGGTTATTCTCGATTGACTTTAACATATTGGTATCAATCCATTGAAAACTGAGAATCTTCGAAAATTCCACCTCATTCAGAACCAAATTTACGAGTACTAAGGTACAGGTCGAGCACAATATTTTAAAATCTTATAACCAAATTCCAAAACTTAATAACGTATACCCTATTTATACATAATGGTTGATTTTCTTACATGCTGTAAAATATGCCTTCGCCGAAACATTTTATTAGTGAATCTAGATTAACCAAAATGTCAAAAATAAATAAATGGAGTCAAACTAATAAAATTTATCAATTTGAAAAATAAAATTTAGTATAACACAGTTTATCCAACTAAACAGTATTTTAAAAAGTGAGTGAATCGGTTGTCAGACGACAGAAATAATACGAATTCGTAAGAAATTAGTCTCTCGACAACTAGATCAATAACAAAAGACATGGTATAACAAGTTTGAATCTCAAAATGATATATGAATATTTTAGGATTTGTTGATATTCTCTAATTGGCAAGTGTTCGTATGCCACTTAGAGGAATTGGCAACCTTTTATAGGGTGACCAACCCAACTCATCCTACAGAGGACTTTACATCAAATTAAACTATTCTGAAAGATGATCAGTTAATTTTATCGAGTGTAGTTCAGATTTGTAGAATCGAACGAAACAGATGCAAGAAAACAACAATAAAAAATACATTGAATGAAAAAACGGTAAAAGAAAGCATAAAATAATGTAGATGAACAAATAACGATAAATAAACGAGCTTACCGTCTCTCGACATTCCCACAGCAATACACTTGAGGAGTCGACATTGTTGACATTTATTACGAAGCGTTTTATTTATCTCGCATGTACCATTTTTAGCACAAGTATATGATTGGTCACGTTGTATAGCACGCCGGAAGAAACCCTGAATAAACGTTTTAATGGTGTTTCGTAAATAGGTTATAAAAGTACCATATTTACTAAAAACAATCACAAATTTATTCACATAACCTTAGATTAAAAAGTGGATTAAAACACGAAAAATATGTTAGGAAAGATCCCATTTTTAAACCATCCAAACAGTTTGTAATAATGCCAAAAATAATGTTTGGAAAGGTTTTAGGGATGTTTTTAATTCATCAAGCCGTTGAAGGCAGTTGACAGGAAACCCTGGACCTAGTTTTCATGCTATTTGGAATTCGTCAGTAAAGTTTATCCGTAATCTTGAAGAAAATGATGGTTCCTGAAGGATTCGATTCCATGTCAACCAACTTTACAGTCAGAGACATTACCATTGAGCTATTCAGTCTGTGAATGATGTCGGGTAGGACTAGGATGCATTAACAATTGATTAATCACTGAGCAGGGAGCAATGTTATATTTGTCAAGTCTCTCAGTGCCAATCGAATTCCATCGATCGAGTCACTTAGACCAGTGGCTACATAAAAACCTGATCGATAGAATTCCATCAGAATTAAGGACTCGATTAACATAGCATTGGTCACTACTCTATGATCAGTCGTTTGTAAACGTTTGATTCCCAATGAATTACTGTTTTACTACATTTTTTTAATAATAGCTTATAGAAACCTAAATGTGTCAAATGTATTTATAAATTTATAAGTGAAACCTCATCATTATCTGAATTGAAGTGAACCGTTACTTTTGTAACCAAATTTCCTCGATCAGTGTTGATTGTTAGTCCAAATGAAAAGGAAATTTGGCGTCGGATCATGCATAACAGGTACAATTTTTGCAAGTACAAGGTATTACTCAGTCAGTTAACGACGACCTAATACACATACAACACATATATACATTGGTCCAAGCTGATACATCACATCAACACACTATGATAGAATTAAGAAGATGAAAACGAATATAGTAGTATCAGTGACACTAAAAAAATTAGGGAGATAACGGGATTCCAGAAAAGAATTCACGGGACAGAATATGTAAAAGAATTATGAAGCTCAGATATGAATCTAGAATCATTGCTATTGATTGTGAACCATTTCATCTAACGTCCCTGTTATAACTTGTGGCCGAGTGGATGCCTTGTTAACCTATGACGTGATAAGACCGCCAATCAGAGAGCAGCGAATTATCGATTGGGACAGTGATAGACGAAAACCATATCAGCAGTCTAGAGTACTTGTAACAGCCTCTGCGGTATGAATCATTATATTTTAAACATATTGAGTTTATATACCAATCAAACTGACCACATCGTACCATAAAATAGAAAATAACATATGCACAAGATTTAGCCAAATGTGGATGTGAATAGGGGGAACAGTAATTAGTAGACTGGGTGTAATTCATGAATGGTAAATCGTATAATAATAGTTTATAGTTCAAAATAAAGCTCATGATAAGGGGAATATGAAGAGTTGTTATTTAGCAATTATACGATAAAAAATATATGCATAATATTGGTCCATAAATGATTCTCAAAAGTCACCATTCATAATTCTCTTCGGGATACAACAGTCTGCAACCAATGGTTACGATAATAATGGGGATTCCGACGGGACAATATGAATCTACCATGATGGCCCAGTTTAACAATCGATAAATTCATGAACTGATAGCAAGTCATGGGTTTGGGCGCCCTTAACTTTCTTCTATCCAACATTTACAACAAGCATTATTATTTTATTTGATGAAGATCCACAATTCTACCAACCGATTTGCCATACTTTCTCAGTACTACATCCTTGAGTGACGTCATTGAATATAGCCCTATTATCACCCAGAATTCATTTTAAATTATGTAATAGAAGCCGTAATTTACATTAGACTGAAAACGGAATAAACACCGTTATCTGAGTAACTCTACCTGGAGCCCTTTCAGGATTAATACCGAACACAATCCCAGGTAAAAGGGAAGGATTTATTATGGGGTTAACAAACCCATCCCGTAAATAAGAACCTTGGTAAAGAACGCTAGTGAGAAGAAATCACCCATCTGATTATTAGTTTATTTATACAACATCGGACTGACAGCAAAATAAGTTAGTTTTCATCAAAGCATATTTACGTAGTGAAGGAGAACTTTAAGACAATCCGTAAGATAAGCTTGTGATGTGATATCTAAGCATCTGTACCCAGAAGAAAAGTGTAGAATACATGAAACAGTCCCTTTGAGACAAGTCCGTAGATAAATGGGATATTATTAACGACTTATCTCTTTCAATCACACTGCACTGGCAAAAATATACTCAACGAGATCAAAAGACAGAAGAATTTTTGTATAACTTGTCAGTTGTCTGTCACTATATACATATTTAGGCAAATTTGTTTATCAGCTATGGAGCCTTGTATTCACATCTATTTATATCAGTATGATCCGAAACACGATAAAGGGTACTAGATTTATTTTACGTCATTCATGAATGACAAATCAGCACACGATTCTCTTACTTTTATTGGCTGTGATTAGAATTCGTCCAACCATATGAAACTAATTATTTAACTATTTGTTTATGCTACGTGCCTACCACTATGAACGGTTTTATTTTTTGAAAGTATGCTGTAATTGAAACTAATTAATACTTGTTGCAGAAGATATGAGTATGATATATCCTCAACATTAATCACTTCGAGAAATTATGAGAATAGTTCGAATTCGACTATCTTCGGGTGCGCTATTCAAGTAAATCTAATACTGGATGCTTTTATAATCAAATGAAACTCGAGTATTCAATGCATTGAAAAATAAACATAGTAGTTAGCATACCTTACAACCCTCGCATGTAGAGACACCGTAATGGAATCCTGAAGCTTTGTCACCACAAACTACGCACATTCGGGTTGAAACTTCAGATGATCCAGATGATTTGTGTGTTTGTTCAACTTCTGAAATGGGGGATGTTTCTGTAAGGAGATGTAAATGGGAACTAACTAGTCAACCTCGTAAATATTCGCATAGTGGGTTATAGGCAAAACCTGTGTGAAAATTAGTGATACCAACTACCTGCCAAAACTCGAATGCTTGAACTGATAAGCTACGGGTCAATAAAAGAACAAGATAACCAGCTACCAAGAACTCAAATATTACTTTCCTGTGAAGATGTTTAGTTAACTCAGATAATTAAATATGGAAAACCAAACGTTTCCGACTATGACTTCAATAGTAGTCAGATGTGCTAAGAATCACTTAGATAATCAATACCGATGTTTAAAAGTTGACCTCTATCATACATAGATATCTGGATTCACTTTAGACTTCAGTGAGCAAGTTTGATGTGGACCTTAGTGGTCCTTCGTTCTTCTGAACATCACCAGCAAAAAACTTCGGGTAGGAGATCTATAGTTGCACGTCTTGTGAGAATATTTTAACCCTAGTTGTTGCACTTCCTTCTCTTCAAAAACATTGATAAAATACTTAAAATCGTAGTATTTTTTCGGAAAAAACTTATCCCATAAGGTTGATCCAGTAATGCGAACCTGTTATGATTCGAAAACGTCCAACCATCAGATACGTCATGTAGTAGAATTTTGTCAATGTCACAACAAATCTTGCCTTGTTAATCAGACTGATTATTACAGTGGACTGTACTGCATACGACAAACCTTTGCTAAAATCTATTAACTTATTCTCCATTGTCTAGAACCACAAGTTCTTATGTCTGATAAAAATTCAATATACACGTGAAATCAACATTCCGCTTGGTTGAGGTAGCAGGCTTACACCACATTTTCTGCATTAGTGGTTGAAATCAAGTTTCAATTCCAACAACTGAAAGTTGCCAAGACATTTATCATAGTCCCACTGCCAGGAGATATCCTTAGTAGCTTCTCAACAACAAATCTATAGTAGTGCTAGCGAAATAAAATAAGCCTTACATTATGAGGCGTTTTGAAAAGTTATCCACCATCTTTCGAAGAAAATAATGAACTAAAATATCTCGAATATGAACAGGCTGACGGGTGATCAGTAATTCAGTAGTTAAAGCTTTTAACCACCGGGTTGCAGCTTTGCAATCGACTTTATCAATTTCGGTTTGAGCAGTTGGGTAGTACCATAGACTTGTATACATTGCGTGTCATACAGTGAGTGAAATACTACTTGCTCACCTAGTTACATAAACTAAACTAAAACTAGTATTTGGATTTTAAATACAACTAAAAGCCGTTCAATAGTTAACACGACATAAACAACAGGAGATTTTTACATTCTGTATATTTCCAACTAACTACCAAGTTCTCATCACACGAATGAAAACAGATGATTGCGTTTGTAAAACGATAAACTTGGCGTATTGATTCGAAAAACTCAGTCATATATTTGGAAACAGAGTAATGAAGCATATTCAATATTACAAAATATAGCGCTACATCGGCTGATCAATTATTTACATCCATACATTTTCACATTATTTAAAGTCATACATGTGATTACCTACAACATGGTACAATACGAGACTTGGTAAAGATAAACATTTAAGTACCGAACCACCAATCCAGGAGTACGTAATTGCGTTGTCACTTATTTACAAACTTAAAATCTACTAAATATTCATACTTGAATCTCCTTTGTATTGAACAGCCCTTATTATACAAAATCTATGATCGTATACGGAAATATTTGGAAGATAAAAGCTCTAAGATGAGTGCACAAGAAAAATATATTTTCTTCCTATAATGAGTCAATCAACAAAAACAACTTACTTGGATGGGTTTGATGTTGAGTTGTCTTCTCAGAATCTATTACAGAATAGTACTGTAATAAACTTTTGTCCTCTGAATCATCTGTCAGCATACTTTGATTAACGGATGACTGAATACTATTATTAAGTAACTGTTTTTTGCAGCGTTCACTATCACAATTAACATCATTGTCATTAAAGATATCATGTTCAGAATTTCGATCATTAATAATAGCGACAAACACTCGATCCAAATCTAATCCACCGTCTTCTAAAACGGTATGGTCCATAGAAAGTGGATGAGTGAAACCACTTAACAAAGATTCACTAGATTGGACAGGAAGACTTGGGTTTAATGATTTTAGAGGTTGTAAAGGAGATGTAAAACATGATTCGTTGTGTGCATCTGGAGTAATAAACGTCCCAGATACTGTTTCATGAATGGCCTCCGATTTTATTGGATAAGGAAGATTGTTGTCGAAAACGTCAGTGTTTTCAACATAAGAGTGTCCCGGAATTGCAGTAGGTTCTGTATCATAATATTTATTAGGAGAATAGTGGGGAAGGTGATTTGATTTATCTAAGAAAGAGCCAACACCAGGAAGGGCTGTACTTGATGACAGAGAGTGGTATGAAGGACTAGACGACTGACAATCTGCGAATGAGACACTAATCACAGAATCTGAGGTAATATAAGATATAGTATTCTGGGAATTAGGATTTGAATATTCTACAGGACAATGGCTCATCTGGTAAGATAAAGGAACTCAATAAAGCATTATTTTATCCTTTAAAATAACTGACTGCTAGGATTATAAATCAATCCTATATTCCTGAAAAGTCAAGAAAACAATAAAAGACCGCATAGTGTTACCCAAAAGAAATCACATCCTATAAAATTTTGACCGTAAACTAAAAGTTATGAAAGAGCTTATATCGTCTTCTAGCTTGAAGGGCAGAATTTGAATATTATAAATTGCTAAACTATGAGTGAGACACCGTTTGCAACTTTGAACATGATCATGACAAAATTGACTGTTGGTTTCACGACATGTTCCAAATATCAGGTTAGCTCAGGATGAACACCTACCTCATGCTCCCTTAGTAAGCCAAAATGTTACTTAAGTGGTCTTTATATTGCTATATTTTATCAGAAATCAGTGGTTTCCTTGTTATTATTCTGAGTCTTGCAATATATAAACAAATATGGGCTTAAACCTAGAAGTGGTTTCAGTCTATGTAACCCTACAATGGCAGTCTTTTAAACATTTGCTTCAACTGAGTTGTTATGGCTTTTACTTGTCCATTGTTGACTTGTAAGTTGCCACTTTAAACAATTTCTCCCTGTCTTGGTTTAGAAATAGCATGTTTAAAATGAGATTTTCTCCCTCCAAATGTAAAATATTACTTCACTACAACGTAGGACCAGCCACATATATGCATCGATACAAGATGCCAAACTTCAACAGCACAATAAGATAAACACCGAATTTATAGAAGTAGTTACTCAAACGGTAGTAAAAAAATTCACACAAATATATGATACAGGAAGAAAGAATTAGTTCATAGAAAGATATAAAGTAATTTCAATCTTATGGTTTAAGGGATGAAAAAGAGTGTATACACCTACGTTATTGTGACCGATCCTGAGCCATGTCAACTAGTCTCCAACCAAGTAGTTTGCGTCTACCAGCATGGCTCAGGCCAGAAGTTAATAACTTTATGGGCTGATTTCACGTTTTGCTTTGGCCGCCACTAACATTTTTTCATCTGTCTCCAAAATATATTACTTTAAAACTAACCTGCAGTAGCGCCTGAATAAATGATAGGGAGTGAAGCAGTTGAGTACATCAACCGATTCAATTAAGATTCTCATAAGTCCTGATGGGCTGGTATCTTGAGAAACCTCGACATGTACTCAGAAATCCCAGTTGGCTTACGTCAACTAACATCACTTGTGGCGTAAGTCAGACATTTCCATTTAGCCCCCAAATGCCCTTATACGGCCGAGAGTGGGGAGAGTCTGCTCTCCCTCTCGAAATGCTCTCACATCGCCACGCGAATATATAGCCTCTGACAGGGAAGTCCTACTCACTGCCTTCTCGTGGCGGGAGTGTTGTTTACGAAAGTGAGAGGACGAAAAGCGAATGTCCGGCGCTTTAACCAGGTTGGTGGACACGAAAAGTCCACCTAGGGGAGTTGGAAAACCCTGATTCCAAACCAATGGTTCACATGGGCTCCAGTATCCTGATGGAACGAATGGCGTATGAACCAATTGTTGGTCACCGGCTACCATGGGACTGCATCTCCTAACGATGCTCCACTGCCTTGTGGACTAGACTTCTAGGTCAAAGGCTCTGGGTGTGGCCCCCTAAGAAAACCACCTGCTTCAGTCTGGGCAGTATCACAGCCCTCACACAAATCGAATGAGATTTGTGAGGCGCATATTTATCTGGTGCTTCCTTGTACCAATATTTATGTTTAAATAAATAAAAAAAATAAGTCAGACATCCGTTTGCCAAGTAAACGATGAGTACGTTGCACAGCAGTTCATTCTGTTGTATATCATAGCTGTGAACATCCCATTTGAAACTTGAGGACATTCGTAGATTGCTAATGTCTGATCATAGGTATCTTAGAAGCACTGTTCGTATATTTCAGGACCATCAAGGTTAGATGCATAGTATGTTAGGACGAAAAATTGATTGGTGAGGTAGTAAATCTTTATTAACCGAAGCGATTAGGACATGTGTTACTCATGCCTAACCACCGCCTACAACGATGTTCTTTGTAGGAATAGGTTGGAAGAAAACTAAGGGCGGCCAAAATAAAACCTGTCATTAAACAATGAAGTCATATTCAGTCAGTCAGCGACAACGTAGGACCAGGTACATTTATGCATCGGTCCAAGTTGCCATACCTCGTTAGCACACCGAATTCATAGTAGTTACTTCAATGGTGGTATTATATAAAAGAAAGGCTGTATATAAGGATATAGTACAGAAAGAAAGATAGATATGAAGCAATTTTAATCTCATAATTTAAGGGAAGACAAATAGTGTATACACCGACGCCATTGTGATCGATTCTGAGTCGTCACACAGAGTCTCTAACCGCTGGTTACGATAGTCACGCGGACCCCAACCAAGTAGTCTGCATCTACCAACATGGCTCAAACTAGAAGTTAGTGACTTCAAGCACTGATGCCACTTTTGGTTTGGCCGCCCCTAGCTTTCTTCCAACCATCCCCTACACTAGTCAGCATAGCGCGTCGTGGTAATCGGTGTTGAGGTATACGTAACACGTGTCCTAACCATCTCAGTCGATGAAGATTCATCACCTCATCAACCGATTTACCATCATTCCCTAATACCCTGTGTCTAACCTCACTATTACTTACCCGGTGATCCCAGCAGATGCGAGCAATATTTCCAAGACATCTGTGGTCAAATGCTAGTAACTTACGATTATCTTCTACTCTTAATGGCCATGTTTCACAGCCATAAAGTAGAACAGAGCGAACTGCTGCGCAGTATACTCGTCCCTTCATTGATAGACGGACTAATCCTTATATGGTTATCACAGGATGATTTTGACCTCTTCCTATATATTGGGACAATCAGAGGCTGTGACCAGTCAGATGGGATTACGTCCAACTCCCAGATTTTAGCTAAAATATTAATCATCCTAATCGCTAAAATTGGAACACCATATTTAAAGACCTCTGGAGCCAATCCATTTGGACCAGCTGCTCTTCCTCATTTCAGACTAGTTATAGCCTTTTGAACTTCAGCTGGGGTCGGAGGACTATTCAGACCGTCTGAGAATGGTGGGTAACTGTAGAGTAGCTGAAGGCCAGATAAACTGCTCTCTAAAGTGTTCCACCCATCGTTCTAAACGTCTGGGCTGAGAGCAGATAAGAGTCTCGTCTTTTTCCGAGATTGTTTCGATTATAATTGACTTCTTAATTCCGGTTACTTTTTTTAGTCTGAAGAGCTGTCTGGTGTTGCCTACAGCCGCTGCCTTTTCCATTTCTTTTGCTTTCGTTGCCCACCATTGCTCACGATCGTTCCGTAGACTTTTGGTTAACTTAGATCTGATTTGCTTTCGCTCTTCATCGTGTTTAGAGCCTGATGGGATGAGTTTACGAGAATCCATCAGTGCAATAGACTTAGAAGAAATCCATTGCTTTTCGTAACCCTTTGGTTTAAATTACTAATAGATGTTACTGTCGTTTTCACAGCTGTCTTTCCAAGCGACATCTGGGTGAGCCTCGTTTACAGAACTGCCTAGATGTGAACTCAATTGTTCCCGGATGTTAGCGGGACATAGATTGGATTAGGGCAAGTTCCATGCACGATTGCGTTGGTGCGTGCTGTTTGGCTAACTCTTATCTAATCAGCGCTAGTCGATCCTTGGAGAACACTTTAGAATCTTCTCATGTAAAAACTATAGATATACTAATGTATTCCTTATTGTGCTTCTTACTTCATCTACCCCTTGATATTCGGAATATAATGTATTTCCTGTTCAACCATGTTCTGATTTGCTATCCAAGAATACTAAGCAACAGGAATAGCTGGGTCGTAATAAGAGAACTTATAACACTGGAGCTTACTTTTGACTTTCTCGTCCCTCAGTTAAATTCCAATGGGTCTTCTAGGTGTAGTTTTTTTGCGTCCAGTGAGGCGCAAGCAAATGCGTGCTCGTAATAGAGCATGATTAGAGTCATAGACCATTAGAGCGAGCCGTGTTAATAGGTATAGACTAACTGGTTGAGGTTCGCGTGATTTCCGTGACTAGTGGTTAAATTTTGGATGGCACGGCTTTAAATTGTTTGGAGTGGCACAGGTACATCTATTCTTTGCCTTTCCTCAAATTTTAAGCTTATGAATCCTTCAAAAAAATTTTATCTCACCAACTTGCGTTTTCGTGCCGAATTGCATCCTTGATGACTAATCTTCACTAACACCACTGATACTGTTACTGCATCTACTACTCTGATACTTGACCCGACAATCTCATCTCTGTGCTAACTGGGTATAGAAACTTGAACCGATGTATATACTTACCAGGTTCTACGTTGCGACTGACTGCTAAAACAGTGCAGGGTAAGGCGTTAGAACAGTATGTCAAACATGACCTATGAATCTAGAAGACAAGGGTAGCTTACAAGCAATAAGTCACGAGAATTTGCGAAATACTTTGCACATACAGTTGAGTCACTGAGCAACGCCGATGTTAGGCCTTGACAACAACAATCGGTTGTTTGAAAAGTCCGGACATAAAGGTAGGTTATTAGTTACAATGTGTTACTTAAAATCCCTGACTGAAATAATATAATTTTCTCTTTCCTAGGAGTCTGACAGAAATGAAAATAGTATTGATAGTTTATCTTGTTTTAAGATAAAAAATCTAGGATATGTTATGTCACGAAGACTAACAATCATGCTAGCATCAATGGAGTAGTCTTTTTCTTAAAAGAATCACGTGTGACTGACACCCCTTTCTGGCAGAATCTTTCCAGAAATGTGGAATAAAAGCATACCGCCTACAACTGGGTAGAGACGGAATTGCATGAACGACAACCATTGTACAAACTAGTATATTTTCTGTTACTGTCGTTATTAACAGACAATACAGTTGCAATGGCTTTCTCAATCATCTGTGACTTCATCACCTACCTGTGCAGAAGTATAATTCACTGGTTTGATTTACCTAACTGGGCCACATTACCTAACAAGGTGACTTAAATTTATCCCCGAGGCCAGTTATCGGAATAATGAAGAGACACAATTCTAACAAATACATCAGTTCAGAACAGAAGTGCATGAGTTATTAATCCACACAGTATCTTACCTTCAAATCTATGCAGCCTAACCAAACCGAATGGTTGCCGCTACAGACTCATTCGAACAATGCCAACCTAAACAGTAATTCAGTGTTGTTGTGCATGTTCAGACCGATAGTCATTTAGTACAGACAACTAGAAATAGCCAATCATATTTTAGCATGCTTAGCTGTTTACTTATTAGTCACTCCTCGCTTTGCTATAATTGGCTTATTGTATAAATTTACCTTTGTCATCAGCTTAGTCATTGGTCACGTGTTTTCCATTATTTATCGAATTTGATTTTGGGTGGCCTGATAGGTTATGTTAATGCAAACACCATTGCCTCTACCCCAAAGACACTGAAGCGAAGTCTATCATAGTCTTCGTATTTTTCCGTACCTTGTTTCTAGAGTAAAGTTTTTTCAGAGTTGAACCCATCGTTGTGTCCATCTTGTGGTGGTAATAACAATGCATGTCATCATATCGAGAATAATGTGTTTCTTTTTGACCCATCGATAAAAAGTATCTTTTACAAGTCACAAAATTGGGACGCGAGACGGGTTCTGCCCTAAAACTGGTTTTTAATCAGCTCGGACATATTAAGTGCAGTAACTTCAGTTTTACAAATTTTGGGGTTCGTGCAGGCTAAAAACTTAGTTTTACCTCTAAAAAGATATCTAAACATTGATTTGCGCCCCAGTGTAAGCAGGTCGTTAATATGTATTCAGATCCTGGTTGGAAAAATTGCTCTAATAACACTATCATACAGTACTCGAAGACCAGAAGTAATAAAATGTTGGAAGATATTAAGCTGGGCAAAACAACTTTGTGTAACATTTCACCTCAAAATAATCAGGCTTTTTCTTCGTCGACTGTATCTTCCTCTATCTTCGCCATTGTTATCCATTCTATCTGTTTATATCCAATTGGGGAATTTCCACAATTCATCAAAGTTAATCTCGTTTAGTTTATTCAACTAGTCACCAGGATCAAACATAGCTAGTATTTTCGTCAAATACTTTGCTGGGTATTTCAGGTTAGTTTGGTTTAGGTGGGCAAAATGATAAGTTACTAATAGAAGTGAACTCTAAATCCTTACTAGACAGGTTTTTGAAGACAGATACTTCACTGTTGGAGT
This sequence comes from Schistosoma mansoni, assembly GCF_000237925.1. Taxonomy (NCBI): domain Eukaryota; kingdom Metazoa; phylum Platyhelminthes; class Trematoda; order Strigeidida; family Schistosomatidae; genus Schistosoma; species Schistosoma mansoni. The sequence continues at coordinate 60,796,942 of NC_031495.1, read as the reverse complement.
TTGTAGTTTTCTGTAGTTCCTGTACTGTCGTACCTTATGTATGATTTTTTCTACTGAATGATGCTTTGATATGATAAGGGGTCGTGGTTTTGTATCACTCATTCCACTTTGTCTAATGAGTAGCTAACTTAAATCATTAAACTGATTACGAAGTTCGAAGCAAAAGTACTGGATTTGAATTTTATTGGAAACAGGAATAAGTAGATACATGAATCTGATAAACCTAAAATATGAAATATCTGAAATTCAAAATCTCACTAATATTAAACTCCAAATTTAGTCTAAGTAATTTGATGTACTACTGTATCCTGTAAAAGTGTCGAGGATCATCCATCTTGGTTTAAGTTTTTCCTCTGATCTCTCTTGGTCTTTACATGTTTTGTTGTTATCGAAGAAATTTTTCCGTCTGACTTATTAGATAAAGAGGCTACACACTTTTGGAATTACTCCTCATTTACTTTTACGACTTGTAAATTCTTTCATATTACCTACTATTTTCTACTGTTCCCCATTATTCTTTCCCTGGCTTTTGAGGAGAGATTTTGCTGTGTTGTTAAGAGTACTGAAGACAGTTAGTAGAGTGTGTGCTGAATCTTTTAAAGTCATTAGTAATCTTGCAAACTCCTGGCTAGTGTCATCTTATCACAAAATAAACATCTACTTCATCCACATCTTTCTCCTTGTATACCTTCTGAAAGAACGCGACGTCAATACATCAAAATCCATGCACTCAAGCAAAGATATAAAAACTCGTCAATACCTTATCCAGTAAGTACACAATGTGAAGAACAGTTCGTAGAAGCTTACCTAGTGAATAGCCTGTATTCTTAAACATGTTTCTGATAAAAAGTTGTAGAAATTCTTCTCTTATTGAAAACATTTCATTCCAGGTAGTTTATTTACTTGATTCATGAATACCTGTATGTAGCTATCGGTCTTTTTTGTTTGTTTTGTAAATGAAACCTGTTGAAATACTTTGTGGTGAGAATTATATATTGTACTAAAAATATAATATTGAATACGGCCATTAATAATAATAATAATAACAATAGATCCTTAAACATTTAGTTTTATTAGAAATCTAGGTATTCAAATAGACTATTCTTCTTAAAGAATCATGAAATAATGTCAAATTTTTCAGAAATTGGTAAACGTTCAGAACGACCCATGATTTGAACTTTGAAAAATACTGAAATCTCCACAAAACCCCTTCTGAAACGTTCACACGGTTTAAAAAGTAAAGAAAAATCTTAGTTATTTAGGTACTGCTCATAGATTAAAATGTCATGATTGTGTACAACGCTCTCTGCTTATCCGTAATTATCAATACGTGTCAAATAGTTTACAGTCGTCTTTAATACGATTATCAATACACAATAACTTGATGGAAAGTCAAATAATGTTCGCTCTCAAATTTTACTCTTTGCTTCGTTGATGATTTATCATCAATATACTTTCATATATTCCTTTCAATCTTTTTCCAAATATTTGATAATTTTATCCACACTCTTGTTAACTTCAACTCATTTCAATGTCATGTTGACAGTATTTAGGATTAACTTCGGATGACAAGCTTTATGATATAAATAGGTAGTTTAACCCAAGTCGAATAACAATCCAAATCTCTAGATATTTCTAGGTTACTAGCTGAAAGATTTACTAAATAAACTACAAAACTGACCCATTAATCAGATTACAGTTACTTCACTGTAAAGATATTTTAATGACTTCACTAATTAAGTTGTATCATGGTTACTAGAAATATTTCTTTTTAAAACGCGAAAATGTTCTTATTATGAATGATATTATGACATCTAATTCCTAGAATTAACGAAAATTTACCATTTAAATATTTAAAATTGTCAATGTGTATTTTATTTTATGGAGAATGGTTGATGATCAAACCTAGAAACCACTGCTTAACTAAGTTTTCATAAGTATCAGTACGTATCAGAGAAATACTATTGATATTTGAAGAGTGTAAATCATTCCACCAAACAGTGTAATCATAAATATATTGATTTAATTTATTGAGATCGATAGTGAATACTTCTTTTTGTCATTTTGAAAATGGTCGATATCACGTACGACTAAGTACTGTTCCAAATACATAACTTATTGCTTCCGACTTAATGAAATGACAATAAATTATTAAAAGATAAATGATTAACATAACCAATTATGTAACCATAATCAAAGTTAATAGAAATGAAAATAACTTTTCAATGTTCAGCGTATACTTTCAACATTTTATGTAACAACACTCAGTAGTATGTTACTGATTGAATACAACTCATTATTAGCCGAAAATCTGAGTAAACATAATTATTACAAATACTATGTATAAATAAAAAAAATTATGAAGTATTCATCTATTCATGGTAAGCAGAGACGAATAGTAGCTAACAGTGGAATCCAGAATGTGCGTTTCGTCATCTGGATATACCTGCATCTCAGAGTTGATGTTCACTCTGGGACTCGAACTTAAATTTATTTACCCCATCGCACAAGCAAGTGGCTATCAGGACTCAGTGTCCGAGTGAATAACGCAATGGCGTTTGAAGCGAACGGTACTGAGTTCGAGTCCCAGAGTGGACATCAACTCTGAGATGCAGGTATATCCAGCTGACGAGTCCCAAATAGGACGAAACGCGCGTCCTGGATTCCACTGCTAGCCACCATCCATCTCTGCTTACCATGCTTGTGAATTAAGGCTATATTGAGGCAATACGCACAGTATACACATATGCCAATTAAAGACTGACCAGTTGAAGTCCTAAAACATCGATGGGAATATTCAAACAAACAATACTAAATGAATTTATTCATCTATTCGTTTTACTGTAGTAATGAAACAAAAGTAGAAAAAAAGACAAATGTTTCACCTCAATGTAAATTCAATTTAAAATGCAATTAGCATGTACGTCTATACAGTTTAACCCAATCTACTGAGTCCCCAAACAATAATTTGAATTTTACTAGTTCCAACTTGACCAAGGCCTATATGTTTTCTCCTGAATTCAATCATTAGTAGTGTATAAATGGTTTTCATTATTCGAGAATATTCTTGGGATTCTGGACCCTGGAAATAACAAAGCATAGGTAAACTCTAAGACACTTAAATAAAGCAGTATTTGTAATATTCACGTAGATATAGTTATCTCAAATTTGTAATTGTGATTTCTAAGAGTTTGAATCACATGTCTAATTTTGTCTTTGAAATGACTTAAGTTATGGAAATTATTTAGGTTCGAATGGGGTTATAGAGCTCATTCTGCCTAAAGATTCAAATAGTTGAACACAATCCACTGATATCTGAAATTTTTTCTGGACCATTGAAAATACTTTAAACATGGAAAACAGTTAAGCTTGCATGAGACTAGTTAGTTCGGTGACTTCTTGTGTGACTTAGTAGTATATTTCTTCAGCTTACCGTTACAACTTATGGTATTAATTGCATGTTGATACTACATTTGGGCGGTTTATGGTTTATTCAACTAAGGAACACTTTGATTCGGATCACAACATTTCCGAATAATTTTTAACTTAGTCGTTTAGTGCAAAAGCTTGACAGTTAATTGGACTAACGAGCATGAGATATTTTGTCATGACCACATTTTCAAATTTATTGCCATTTTTTCCATAAAGGTCTGCTATTTCGAATTCTTTATATTTAGGATAGAGTTACTCATTCCATTCTTCCATATGGATTCTCTAAACTGTTTCGATCTCAACAGGTTCACACATGTTGACTGTATATTTTGATAGTAGAATCGAGAGGAATTTAGGACATACTTCATTTTATATGATACTCGGCATTTGGAGATGACTATTAGCTAATTGTTAGACATAGTAAACCAGCAGCCTATTTGATAACTTTTTGATGTTCAATTTGTGGATAACAGTCGGAGGCACGAACATCAAACAAACGAACGCCGAATCGGATGAAATCTATGTCTTGGATTCTACTACTAGTCACTTTCCTTGGTGATGATATTTCTGAAAATTAGAACAACACATGTAAGCGAACAATTGTTTTCAATTAGATCGTCATCAGGTTTTACTCTAATATACATGAATATTTATACGAAAATGTTGGACCAATTAAGGCTATTTCTCATAGGATATTTTCGTATTGACTATAGAGGCTGATGATATGCCAAGAAAGCTAGAAACATATACAAATAAAGGAGCTCTGAATAGTTATTTCACTACACTTAATAGCGTCTAGTCGTTATGATTCCACAATCTCATATGAAGATACATCCTTGGCTCTAAATTCTAGTGTCTATTGGTTTGTAGTAGTTTAACAGCTTATGTTAACTAGTGACTAAAACAGTCTTGGGAAATAATATACGATAGTACCACCAATGTACATTGACTTTATTTTTTGTGACTAGTCATCAATGACATTTTTAGTACTTTGATTTTACTTGGAGCGAACACTAATCATGGTTATAACAATTCAATGATGCTCTTCGTAATGAGTGGTAAAATTCAAAATAATTCATCAAAATTAATCAACCATAGATCGTTGATTAGTTCAAGATGAGTTACATTACGGATCCGGTTGTCTGATAGTAATTTATGCAACTAAAATTGAGTTAGAACGTGTGAGCTGAGTAATTTCTTTTCGTCAGCCTTATGTACTTGATTTTTGACAAACAAATATAATTCGTTAGTCTAAATCAGATGTTTTGAATATAACCACTTTAATAATTAACAGAAATATAATGTAATTTGGTTGGATTGTAATTTTGACACTTACCGTTTACATTTGATGACAATAAGGGTCTCCTTTAATTCACACCGTTTGAACTTTTCACTTGTTTCTTATTCAACTGACTCATATTATCCTGTTTGCAAAAATTCAACATCTAAATATGATTGAATTAAAGTAGTAGAGATTTTGATATGATTGTTAAAAAACTAAATATTTCTTTGATGATTTTGATTTTGATTATTTCCCTGAAGAAGTCCAGACAAGTTAGCTGGACGAAACGTTGGAATTATTTAAATTTCAATCTCTGAGACTATTTCAAATATAATTTTTCACATATAATGACTTCTCTATACTCGGCGCCCAATTATTGTCAAACTATTCGTTCTAACCTTGACGAATACTCGTATAAATAAGGGTAATTGTTTCACATGAATTACACTTTACATAATCGAATTAAATTTATACCACTACTTGTTAAGATAAAAGTTATTTTTTCTTAAAATGGACTTCTTTTGTATGTCTTTGAGTCATAATTTTTTTGTTGTCTACTCCAGGCCTATAATTAAATCACTAGATAACTTCAATGTTATCTTTTGTTATGTTTAAAGCTTCACTATTAGACATATTCAAATAAAGAGTCCTGCAACACTGTTACTTTCGTCTACTATCTTGCTCTTAAATTATTTGGTTTGTTCAAGAGTAAATTAATGTTATCCTTCTTTAATGGTTACAAATAGCTTTAACCCAATGTTATTGTGAAAGTTCTTACGGATTTTAAAGTTTGTTATGCCATTTTAATTGGCCATAACATTTTCTCTTTTTGAGGTTAATAAAGCTTATAATACGGTCAAATGGTTACCTTAATTTTACCTCAGTTTTTGATTTATCTATTTTTTGTGCATATGTTGTTTTACCCAATGTTTTCTAAATTCACAGGATTAATATATATAAGTATTTATGATTATACTTTACTAGTAATCTTTATTTATACATAAGTAGACTACATGTGTGCTTTATATTATATCTATCCTACATTATATATATTATGTATTTCACTTACCAAACACTGTCCTTTTTGAGCTGTTAGAGATGAGCCTATAAGTTTTGGGATTATTGCAAAGGCTGCCATGCTATACTATCTCGCAATCTTTAATGGCTTTGACGCTTTTATGACTGAACACGATGCTTTAAAGTCAAGAGTCGGTTGTATATGTTTATAAGAAAGTATCTCCCTGACAACCAGCCTAGCTTGAAAGAGAGCGTTCAATGGGACACAACACCAGACTATTCCAAATTGGAAGTGTGTGACTGTTGAATCAATACAGCAAACAAAGATCGTGTACATGAGTCAAGAGTTTAGTTAATTTTCCGAACACATATAAAATACGGCTGAAGAAAGAACAACGAACGAAGCAGCATAACTTGGATTCGTTTTAATTTGTGGTTACCTATCAGCTTCATACAACTTAAAAATAACGAAACTAATCATTACAAACGGTGTATATGAAATAAAGATAACTACGTTACAGACGAGCCAAAAATAGCTTAAACAGTTAAGTAACTGTCAAATCTCGACAAAGTGTTCTCGAATATACATGCCAGATAGGTGTAACTCTACCTGTGTTGATTTACCAAGTGAGAATTAAACCTACTGTCCAACTTAATTATATGCGGATGAATTTTCTAGAAAACGTCCCTAGGCTGTCAAGCTTAGAGTCTTTGCATGATCAAAGTGTAGTGTTTGTGCTGATTAATAATTCCTTTGAACTTTATTATTATGAGTCTATTACGAATCCTAAATACAATAAGTCTAGTTTCGCTCACTAAGCTCTATCTGATATAGACTGAGCATTTCTAATGGTTCCTAATTAACATATAAATTTGAACATTTCCAGATAATATACTTAGGTTGTGATAAAACCTGAGATTGGGCTATTGGACATTCATTCAAACGCCAAAGCCTTTGAGTACATGGAAAGATTCGAATTCTGATGTATGAATAGGAAAGATGTTAAAGAAGATAAAATTGTCGCTCATTTCCTAGCATTCAGCTGAAAATATGCTTACAATTTACCCGAAAATTGGAGTTTTCAGATAAACCGATTTCATTTCCCTGTGAAACTCTTAAAGAAATACTACTAAGTCGTGTTAGGTATACGTATTTCGAGTGCCATAAGAGAGAGAAATTTCACAAGACTATTCGTCAGGATAACCAGAAGGTTAAATAATTCATTCTGAAATTGCAAAAATAAGCCACCAAATGCAAATTGGGTGATCGATTTCATGTGCAGTTGCGCAATCGATTAAGTGCAGGAATAAACATACCATATTTGGAAAAAGAGCATATACAAATCCCAAAATGCTCCTTTCATGATGCTAGAACTACATGTAATAATTTTGAGGGAGTACATAAAACTGATTTCCAGGATACAAAGAATTCCGATGCACTGCTTCAAGTGAAGATAATTCCTGTTCTGGTGGAAACATTGGAAATGACTTATCAAAGAACCTCAGTGAAGTACACAAAAGTGAGCAAAAGTTTGTTAAATGTTTATCGTGAGGTAAACCTCATTTACGGAACTCACGTGTGCTTCATTATCAGAATATTTTATGTGTGGCAAAATTGGACATATAAAGTCGATGTGTATTTCCTTAGTTTCTTCCTTCCCTTCTTTAAAATCGATTCATTATTCTTCTCAATTACACAGAACCTGATTTATTATTATTATTCTATTATTAATATTTCCTTTTTTCTCTCTTTTTCAAGTATGGCTAATATAATGCTAACATTATTAAGACTTGTGCATTATTGCATTTTTGAAGAAATCCGAAATGGTTTCTTCACAACACTTATGTACCCATAATATGTTTGTGAATAATAATAATAATAATAATAATAATAATAATAATAGCTCCTCATTTCACTACTAATAATACTAAGTCCAGTTACTCAAATCCTAATGAGAAAGGTGATTCTTATGGTCACAAATTGTCCTGCAAATTCATGAGAGATCATATACTTACGCGGGTATTAGTGACTGATTATGACTCTTATTTTTCTGCGGACTCAATCACTACCTGGTTGAATGGTACAGTGTGTAGACAACTGTTCACTGCTCCCAGGTACCCTTCGTCTAATGGTCAGGATGAAAATGTTGTCAGGACATTGTTAACTGTTGATTCCGTTGCTGCTTCAACATTTGATGAACTGAAGAGCGGAGTAGGTACATTTCTTCTGCAATATAGAAATGCTAAACATTCCGTAACGAAAGAAACTTCATTAAAGCTACTAAAAGGGAGGATTTTTGGTTCGAATATGAGGTGTTTACAGTTTGCAGAAGTTACATATTATCGTGGAAATGATCTTCGATCAGCAATAAGGATTGTGGTGAAGAATATTGGAAAATCAATGGTTCGAATTCTAGATATCAATGATTTATTTATACAAAACCGACATGTTGATCAAATACAATTCCAGGAACTAGATGAGTCTGCTCCAATTTTGGTTTTAATTCCTAATATTGATGAGTACATTCTTGAGCATACAGGGTCTACATCCAATACCCAGTCTGATAGACACACGATGAACCTAAGAGGCAGTGCAAACGATTACAGAAATTTAGACTCCGATTTGAACAGTGACGGTTGTGGTATTTGCACGAACTAAGAATTCTTTTGTACTTGATTGTCCGCTGATTTTGAATTCCTAATATAATATATATGATATATAATAATATAATATATGTATATATATATTATATATAATATATATATATATTATTTCTACCTACAAGTGTAAGATACAGACCTCCAGTCAACTGCCCATTGGGGTGGGGAATAGCACTTCGTTAGCATGTTCTACCAACAAGTATACTGTGTTCACTTAGTTCTATCTGGCTCAAATCGCAATATTTCGGAAATTTCTTATTAGTACATTAACTTAAGTACTTCTAGTCATCATATGATTATGAAGCGAAAGCTGCCGACACGAGGATGCTTAATATTGTTTATAAGAGACGAAAACTCTTCATACATGACTTGTGAGCTATTAGTAGGTAAAACTAAACGGTCAGTACTGGATTTAAGGAATTTGAAGATGATTAAAGTGGGTTTGCCTTTATTGGTCTCCAAATAAGGTTCTGATTCATTACTTCGATATTTCATATCTGTATGTACTAGAGTAACTAGAAAATTCCACGCCATTCAGCTCTTGATAATGCGTATATCTAAGCGTTGTAGAGGTAAATAAATTCGCAGAATCAATAGTTCGGTAAGTCCTTGACATTTGATGCTGACCGCATTCGTTTTACCGGACTCACCTAGCTGAAGGCGCTCGGTCACGCATTTGCGCCAGATCACGAGTGTTTACACCCTGCTACACATTTCCTACAACCGCTAACCAGCTTAGGTTAATCACCTCGATATATCGATAGCCTATCATATATATCTTCGAACGTCTACTCCTCTGACTTCAAGTGTGACTGTGTTGGCATACTTCGATCAAAGAAGGTGTCACTGGTTAAGGCATCATCAAACTTTGAATACTTATGACATCTTTAACGTATTGAAAATGCCTTGATATGTTTTGTTGTAAAATATATGTGTATATAAACACTTATAAAGTCAAAATCCTTTTCGTTTTCGACATGATAAAATTTAAAATGCAACGAAAAATCTGTAGATCACGCGAAGCGAGGTAGAAAGGAGTAAGATGAGCGAGGGTTCTAAATGCAATGGTCCTTAAAGTGTTCTGGGAAACTTACAGTTCTTCATGAGTGCCTCATATCAGATCAGTCATTGGATAACAACGAGGTTTTGCCGCAGTCACTAGTGATTGGATACTTCGTAATAGTCGTAGGAATTATGTAGCCCGATTGTCTGGTGAAAAAAGTCAACAGAGAAGGAGTTGCCTCCAAAGCAGGAAGCTTTAAGCCGATAAATGGTGATGTTGTCTTATCGACAGAATAGAAATTTGGTTCGTGACGAGAAACCTTACAAGGTCCTTTGTATGCAGATTCGATGGGTTGGCGGAATGGGTCACAACGTACGAAAACGCGTGCGCTAAGTCCCTAGACATATTGGCCGTTGAAATCAGTTGACTGTGGTTCAGTGGAAGCGAATTTAATTGGACGCATAGCTTTTGTTAGTCTCCTTATGGAGTGGCTCAGGCCCATGTTTATTAAAGGAGATGAAGGATCCTCGGACTCTTGTTGAAGTTGGATTGTCGTACTGTAAACGATTTCAACGTCAGTTTTCACTGCATTGTGAATACCGAGTAACACCAGTTAAAAATAGTCAGTCTATTGCGATATTCTTCCAACCGGTAGTGAAGTTTACGGAAGTCAGAAAAGTTTCACCAAACCGTTAGCATGTGGGTAATAGGTTGTCGTTCGAAATCGTGTAATCATTAGGAGCCCAGTGAAACAACAGAAAAGTCCATGGTCAGTCTTAATTGCCAAAGGGCAGTCAAAGTTTGTTACCCATAGTTTGACAAAGGAGCGGGACACTGTTTCAGTAGTAATGTTTCTGACAGACCACCGTCTGAGACAGTGTACACATGTTGAAGAACAAGAACACCCTTATAACCTGAAAGATATTCCATCAAACTAAAATGAGTGTGATTAAGATGATTTCTAGGGGTTGCATAAAAGCTTAAGTAAAAGGTACTGTGTCTAATCACCATGGATTTCCGGCAGTTTACTCAGGATGGTGCCCGCACTCTCACGTTTTTATTCATGCAAGGCCGACTAAGCCATTCTACCATGAGGTTGCTGGTTGCAGGTTGCAAAGGTTTGAGCAATGTGTAGAAGTATATCGCTAGATGTAATCCGGTTGTCGGAATTCTCTAAGTGAGTACCTGCTTGAGGAGGAGTTAAGGTAGTAGCTTGGAGGTTTGTGGTCGATAAACAGGGTGACTTCCCGGACTTCAACGGTGCTGAAAGTGCCGTACGAAAAAAAGGCATATTTAGAAGTTACCTATCAGAAGCGAAACTCATCCTGTAGCTCTTCCAGAGCTACTGCCGGTCTAAAACTCGAGTGAAGGAGGATGATTGGATATGGAGTTAGCATCCTCATCCCGTAGAAAACAACCTTGCTAAAAACGTCAATCAGAATAGACAAATTGAACCATTTAAACTCTGCCTTGGGAGTTGAAGGAAGAATTATGACGCCCCACAATGAAAGCTGGGATTTTTCGGAAATTATGAAGCTGGTGCCCCTTCTAACAACCTGGGAAAACAACTACATAGAACGTCTGCACAATGTGAGAAACATGGAGGTCCAGTCAAACAGCAACAGAAATGAGGAGATACAACTTGGTAGTACTCGGAATCAGCAAAACGCATTGAACCCAAGCTGGACAGCAAAAGTAAGTAAAGGGAGAGATGCTGATGTAGTATGGTCACGAAGAGGAAAATATTCTACACACTCAGGAAGTTCCTCTAATGCCGATTGTACAAGCGTTAAAATGAGGAAATGGAGTAAAGCATTTCCAAAACAATAGGAAGGGGATGAAACTACACTGGAGAACTTAGAGTATGCAGGACTAGTTTTCAATCAGTAAAGTTGAACAAAAGATATGTGAACATGAGTTTAAAATTATTTCCACCAAAACTCAAAATTCCTTCTCACCCTAACGATACGGTTTCATGAAAGACCACTCTTGTATGAACAACTTGCTGACCGCGGTAGACACGTGGACAACCATTCTTGATTGTAGGTGAAAGCTGATGTCATATAACTTAACTTCTCGGAAGCTTTCGAAAAGTTCAATCGTTTATGTCTTATCGATAGTCTCAAGCGGTTAGGTATCACGTCAACGTTATTTGATTGGCTTACTTCGTATCTAAATAATCGACATTTGAAGATCAGGGTAAACTTCACTCTTCTCAGACTATGAAGTGCTGTAGTGGGGTCCCTCAGTGCTTAATATTAGGACCTCTTCTATTCTTAGTCTATATAGATGACTCTCCTCAGTAAATGTAGTCTGATTTATTGCTTTTCAACGACGATGTAAAACCGCGGATGGAAGTTTGCAACCAAGATGATAAGCTGGTGTTTCAGGAGTGTCCGATTCGACTTCAAAGTTGGGAGGGTGGCAACGGACTTACTTTTAACACTTCAAGTTGTGAAGTGTTCTATCTGATACATACTAGGACGAAACAGACGTCCAATGCTTCAAGGTTTTTGATGGTGGTCTAGCTTAGAATGTCTGGTGAATTCAACTGTTAAACTACAATAATCTCCATAAATCCTCATTCCGATAACTGTGTTCTAGAAATAGCACAATTTGGGGCAGATAGAACTTGATGAGCACTAATGGACGTATTATATTTGTTATTAATCATCAACATGAAATCAAGTACTAAGGAGTCATTAATATGTACAAATAACACACTCTGCTCCAGAGGTATCCCATGTTGAGAAAGATCTAGGAGTGTCGGTACCCTGTGATATGTTGTCTTGCGCTAACTCAGACAAAAACGCGTTTCAAGTAAGGGTTGCACTTACAGTTCGATGGAAGAACTTTCCACCCAATCTCCGACAACTTTATCTGACCCGATTAAGAGTATGAAAATACGGTGGTTGCCCACTCACTCCATAAGGATAAGAATACTTGAAACGTATTCAATGGCTAGTAACGAAAGCAATTTAGGGACTCAAATTCAAGCACTACGTAGAGCTTCCCAAGTCACTGAGCCTTTACTCAGAAAAGTATATGCGTCCTAGAGGTGACGTTCCTAAACACTCCTGAGCATCTCCTTAAATATCTACTTAAGCTCATTCTAGGCACAAATTTTAGAGGCAACATCCAGAAATTGGAGACGAAACATGGCAGAACATTCTGTAGACATACCTTTTAAGCTTTATGTTTAGCCAAATTTTGGAATCCTCTGCCATCTGAGCTAGTTCAAGAGACTCCACAGGAGCTCTCTAAGAGGAGACTTGACATGTTCTTTAGGACTAAAGACATTATCTCATCATGATCTACTAATGTCTATCCTCTTTTGTCTTCAGATACACCTAAGTTCCCACCTGGAAGCATCGGTGATCCACTGCTACAGGATACGGAAGCTCGTCAAGTGGAAGCTTCTTCTATTCCGTCCAAAACCATTTGAGTTTATTTAGAAGAATACAATACAGTAATTGCAAGTAATTAACATGAGCCATTTCACCAATCTTCCAGGAGAGAAATCTGACTCATAAAGATAATTATGTGTTCGTCCACTGAAATGAGTTTTAATATGCCGAGATTGAAGGTATAAGTGAGCAGCGCGTGAAGTGTTTTTGTTGCTAAATGGCCAATGCAGTTGATAGTTTTGTGAAATGTATGCGTTCTGGAGGAGACCCAACTAAAATTATTGACGAAACCCAAAAGTACGAGATATATTTGCCGTATCATTTTTAGTCTTCTATCAACTAACAATTTTCCTGGAATTTCGTATGCAAATTTAGAGAAGTTGGTGTTCGGTCCTGACGGGCTTATCAGATTTTGCGAATCCTCCACTCAGAAAAGCGAATATGCAGTTGAATTTATTTCAATGCTTGTAAAGTTCGGAGTATTGTAGGTTTGACTTCATAATATTTTCTGACGAAGCAGACCAACTAAACTTTTGAATCTTAAACGAAAGGACCATCTTGTGTCCGCGGTTTTAAGTGTTACGAAAAACAGCAGGAAAGAAAAACTTTGGATCAGCTGTCTTTCATTGCTGGCAAACGAAGATTTTTCGGAGGCCATTGGTTCTTCTAAAATTCTAGTACTGCTAAATACTAACTTATATTTCAGTCTGATATGACATGCGATTTCTTTCTGCAGATAAATACTGTTGCCACAAAAAGCTCTGAGGTTTTGGAGCAAGCGGCCACCGCTTTCTATAAGTAGGTTGAGTGTCTTGTCTTAGTATTCTGATTATGATTGTGAACTAACTGGTGACGTGACCTATATGTTTATGCCTTTGAGCACGTGATAAAACTGTCCACGAATGTCGTTTCGCTTTTCGATATCTAATTGTATCAAATGTTCGTAACTATGTTTTGTGAGTCTCAACTTAAAGTGTACGGATCCAATGTTCTTTCCAACTTATAGGAAACTACCTCACATCTACCCTGATGATATTATCGATGTCGAACACATGTCTACCCCTAGTGTTAGGTCGTTTACCAGTCATGTGACATCTTAGTTGTAAATGTGTCTCATTATCTTGTACACATCGTCTAAATGTCACTAGATTATTGTGGTGGCTATAGCACGCATATATAAGATCCCAATTAGCAATTATTTGGATTGAGGATGAAACTTAGTGTCTAATCTGCAATCTGAATAATTTATAAGACCGGAAACTGAAAAATCATCATTTTGGATTATCTCATCGGTCAATTAACTTGTTTCATTCTAGGCAGTATGTGTTGTTAGATGAGGTCTTCAAAATGCTGGAGATTATTGACTTAGGATCCTAGATAAAACTGAAATATCGTTCACTATAACAGTGGACCATCTATTCTTTATATTCTTTCGGACACCTATTCGTATCACTTAAGATATTTTTCTCAATTAGTGGTCTTCACTCATATCTTCATTTGGTTTTAATGTTTATGTGACAAATTAAAAAAATTAGACTACCTCACTTTTATGCAATGTGTCCCTGTAGCTATTTAAACATATTTTCGTGTTTTCGTTTGGTTTAGGGGAGGATATGATGAACTGATGTTTTCTTTGTAGGCATATCCCACTTCATGTTTAATGAGCCTGAATTATTGTATCTGTAGTTCTAAGTAACTTATCTGTAATTGTGTGGGTAAAAAGAAGTAAGCGGAGTTTTTTTCGATGTGGAAGTTTGTCTGATCCAGGTTCATGTTTTCAAAAATCGACCAGGCCATCCTGGGTAGTTTTCCTATCACACGTAAAGTAACAAAATTACCGTTTATTTACAGGCTGTGGGAGTTTCAAGTTGTTCTGTTTTTGCGCCAACCTACTTTATCAGCTTTACATTCTGTGGTCCAAATCCTGGCTTTTGGCATGGCTCTGGCAAAGCTTGTTCCGGAGAAGTATATGCAGAAGTTAAGCAGTTTGTCTGGCAAACTGATCGATGTTGAAAGGAAGCTACAGAATAGCGGTTTGGTACCAAAGGCCCACTTTTTCGGCTTGCGAGAAGTTGTCGACTTATCTCCCATGGTGAGCCTACTCAGATCATCTGGTTGTGTTCTTTTTAGTGTTATCTAGTTCTAAAGGTATTTTTCGTTTACGGGATTTTCGTAATTTATCGGTGTAAAAGTTCTATCATCTTTTTTACATAGTGAACTTGACATGCGTTTTATTTGTTTAATCCTGATGATATTGATGTACTATTGCGCTAGTTTAAGCTCCCAAAGACTTACTGTTTACTGCAAACCATAACAAAGTTAACCTCATTGACTGAGGTGGCTAGGCTATGGATTACATATGCATAACCACCTACTTCGACGAATGGTGCTTTCTATTACAAAGGTAGGTAGGAAGAAAGCTAGAAACGACCGAACTAGTGTTGCATCAGTCCGTGAAGTCATTGACTGTCAGTTTGAGTGATTTCGTAAGTTCAGATTACCTAGTTGTGGTCCTCATTATAATCGTGACCAGTGGTTGGAGACTGGGTGATGTCTTGAAATCAGTCACGATAGCACAGGTCTATTCACGCTTTATATGCCTATAAACATTGAGTCTCAATATTTCTCCATATATACTTTTCTACTCTGCCTTTTCAAACCATATTTCCAAGATTCAGTTTTCTTTTATATCACTGTTACTACATCATTTCGAGCTGTTTTGTTATTCTTGTCTCGTCGTGTTAATCTGGTATAGTAACTTGGACTCCCAAATGCCCTGATACGACCGAGGGTGTGGAGGGTTCGCTCTCCCTCTCGAAATGCTCTCACACGGCCATGCGTATACAACCTCTGCAAGGAAGTCCTACTCGCTGCCTTCTCGTGGTGGTGGGGTATCACAGCCCTCACACAGATCAAGTGACTTGTGTGGAGCATATGTATTCGGTGCCCGTTGGTACTAATATTTGTATTCAAATAAATTAATAAATAGTAACTTGGACCAGCGCACATCTGTGCCAAGCTCTATGTTGATGATGTTTGTTTTTCGATTAAGATTTATTAGACGGTTTTAGCCTATTAACGATTATGACTAGGAAATGAAGTCTCAGTAAAGTTGCTCTGATATCCCAACAACTTTCTTTTGGTACTATAATCGTGAGATCTATCAATGTTTATCAAACATGTGGGAATTAACGAAATTACTAACACTGTTAATTTTTCTTCTACTACTACGCCAGATTGTCATGCTGTGTACTAACTGCAGATATTATGTGGGTACTCAAGATACTATTAAGAGAATAAATACGAATTTATATTTGATCATACCTTTATAGTTGCTTCAACTGAAATGAGTATTTTGTCGTCATGAATTGATGTTATCTTCCAAATGCAATTTTTAATTCTGAGCCTGTTTTTCTAAATTTAAACTTATAAAAAGGTACAGTACGTAAAAAATACGTGTTTTGTGTCACGCGTTAATATCCGTAATTGTACAACACATCTGCTTAACCTTTACATTTATTAGGATCTGAATAGCGTTGATAAATTTATATTGTTATTCTGGATATAGCAATAGTATAACAATATCTAATCTTACTCATGTTATTCAGTGACTTTAAATGGCATGCTTTTATTTTCAGAAAATGCTCTCAATGATAGCCGATATTTTGTTACAGAAACCTGGCCCAGTTCTGGTTATCCTCAAGCAACTTGTATCCATGTTTCCTGCCGTAAGTCCTGAGTTACTTGTATTAAGATAAGATAGTTTTGTTCTTTATCCTAGGAGTTATGGCTAAAAGCCAGTCCACTTCTATGGTCCCATTGGGAAGTCTGACTAAATGAGCTGTCTAGCGTTACTAGTTAGTTGTGGTCTGGATCCTAAGTTTTTTGGATGGACTACTAGCAATCGAGCAGCCTTGAGTTCCAGGACCTGGAAGGTAAGTCGGTTGATACTACTGAATGTGCGCCGACTATGGTTGTTAAATCATATGTAATGTAGTCGAAATCATTGTCCTGAGGTTTTGTGTTATGTGAATTAGTAATATGCTGCGAAATAGCAATGAGTTCCCAAAGTAATTAATAAGGTGACTGATGGTGATTTGCGTAGGAAGGTTCGGTGGGGTCTTTGGTATGGTAAGGACAAATAGTTGAAGGCCGTAGGTGGCATTGCTATTTTCTTGCGATAGTGCTAATATATTTTCGAAGTCACGAGTCAACCAGTGATCAGTAACATAGGACCTGGCACAAATGTATATCAGCTTATGTTGCCACACAACACAGCGAAGGAAATTAATAATATGAATACTATGGTCGTCGTTGGTTTCGTATTATTAGTGATAGCAAGAGAAATTGTTATGAAAGAATACGGTTTGGTGAAGTAGAAATTACTTCGCTAAATAAGAATTATATGACAATATTGAAACCCGGGATCCTGGAGGAGATAAAAAGATTGTATTTGGGCCGCTGAAACCAGTTTGTGTTTGAGCATTTTGTTGCCAACGATTTTCTCTCTTGAAATACATTTCTGTATGGTTTAATATCCCTATTTTTTGTATTTCTCTTCGATAGATGTAAGATGTAGCAACCTTAACACATGAGGATTCTTTTGAATTTCTGCGTTGACTTTTATATCTACTCTATAGATGATGTACACAAGTTACCGTAATATTCTTGGGTAAACAGTAGTATTACTTACATACTAACATTAATCTTAGTAATAGAGCTCTGTGTGCATTAACACGGTGTGGGCAGCCGGGTAGTGATATTAGCCCTCATATCCGTAACAGCACACGAAACAACTAGAAAAACAGTTAGGCAGCCATATAAGTTGTGTCCACCCCGAGGCAGCTTGGAATGACATCCGAAAAGCTGTGGAAACAGCAGTGATATCTGCTAGTACGGTGAACCATAAGGTTAGAGAGAAACACTGGATCTCAGCAGCATCTACCGCACTGATAGATGCTCGAAAATTCATCTCATCCGGCTCTGAACATAACGAAGAGCGGAGTCTACTTAAGCACAGGTTAACAAGAAGCCAACGCAATGATCGTGAACAGTGGTGGGTAGCGAAAGCAAGAGAGATGGAAAAGGCAGTAGCAATAGGCAACCGCAAACAAATGTTCAGACCTATTAAAGAAACCGGTATTAGGAACCAAACTGTCAGCAAAACTATCTTGGATAAAGATGGACATATTATTCATTCTCAATCCAGGAGACTGGATCAATGGGCAGAACACTTTAGGGATCAGTTCAACTGGCCTTCAGCTACACTCTGGTTTGCCTCGATCCCCAGTCGACCTTAACGGCAAGTTAATGCAAGTCCGCCAACTCTTTACGTGGTTCAAAAAGCTTTAGGAAATCTAAAACGAGAGAGAGCAGCAGGCCCTGACAAGTTTACCCCTGAGATTTTTAAGGATGGCGGTCCAGTACTAACAGCGAGATTACCTGAGGTCTTATATAGAATCTGAGAACTGGACGTAGTTCCATCTGACTAGCTCCAATCACCGATTGTGCCAATCTATAAGAAAAGAAAAAAGCCCTCTTGTGACAATCACAGATGAATGAGTTTGACTGATATAGTGTCTAAAATACTAGCCTCAATAATACTTGGACGCCTAACCAAAGCTCGTGAAGAACAGACTAGAGAAAACCAGGCTGGTTTTCGACATGGACGTCAGGTCCTAGAACATAGACACACATTCAGACGTCCCATAATAGTAGTATTTCTCGACCTTAAGGCGGCATTTGACTCTGTTGATCGTGAGGTTCTATGGCAGTGTTTATCACTGAAAGGAGTACCAAAGAAATTACATAAACCTTGTGAAGGCTCTCTACTCGAACACAACTGGTCGAGTTAGAGCTTATGGCGAACTGTCATCAGAATTGATTACTTCAAGTAGTGTTCGTCAGGGCTGTCCACTCTCTCCATTCTTGTTTAACTTTATCGTAGACGTGCTTTTAGAAATAACACTTTCCTCATCCAAATTTAGAGGAGTCGAACTTTTACCAGGAGACTCACTTGTTGACTTAGAATACACCGATGACATAGTTCCATTTGGTGAAGACACTGACAAAATGCAGAGTCTTCTGACCACTATAAGCAACAATGCACGCATGTTCGAGATGCGATTCTCCCCCTCGAAATGCAAATTGTTACTTCAGGATTGGGTTGCATCAGCATCTGAACTAGTGATAGGGAGTGAAGTAGTTGAGCGTGTCGACCGCTTTGCTTATCTTGGGATTCTCATCAGCCCTTGTGGTCTGGTATGTGACAAAATCTCAGCACGGATACAGAAGGCTCGTCTAGCTTTCGCCAACTTGCGTCATTTATGGCGGAGGTGGGATATCCGTCTAGCAACCAAAGCACGAGTTTACTGTGCAACAGTTCGTTCAGTCCTACTTTATGGCAGTGAAACATGGCCGATAAGAGTAGAGGATATTCGTAGGCTACTAGTATTCGACCATAGGTGTCTTCGAAACATTGCTCGTATATCCTGGGACCACCGAGTAAGTAATGCAGTTGTTAGGAAACAGGTACTAGGTAAGGATGGCAAATCGATTGATGAAGTAGTGAAACTTCATCAGTTGAGATGGCTGGGACACGTGTTACGTATGCCCAACCACCGACTGCCCCTACGTGCAATGTTTTATGGTGTAGGAGTAGGTTGGAAGAAAGCTAGGGGCGGCCAGACCAGAACGTGGCACAAATCCATGAAGTCACTGACAATTGGACTGAACCATGCTGGTAGGTGTATACTACCTGGTTGGGATTTGCGGGATGATAGCAATCGATGGTTAGAGACCTTGAATGACATGGCTCAAAATCGTTTGCAATTTCGAAGGTGCATCCACTCTTTGTGTTCTGTCTAATTCTAATCTTCTGAATCCTTCTTGTCTCCATCTTTTTCCTCTTTCCAAATTTATTTCGCTTTATTATACTCCTTCAATAACATCTTCAAACCCTAATCATTCGGATTACTGCTTATACTCTTACTACTTCTACCACTATAGGATTTGAATGGACAACTGCATCTGTGTGCTAATGTGGTATGGCAACTGGAACTGATGTACGTACGTACGAAATTTTACGTTGTGACTGACTGACACTATGTAGCACAACCGTTTATTAACTGCAATGTAAAGTTTTCAGAAACCAGTAAAGGAAAATAAATATACGTTGTACTCAATATATGATTCTGATCGGATTCATATTAGTTTTGAGAGCAAAATATATCAAGCTTTTGTGTTTTCTATCACGACTGTAAGGCAAAATTTCCAAAAAAAATTTTGTTTAAAATTTCAAGTAAATTATCCACCTGAATCAGTTTATTTCTACTGTCTTTTTCACCATCCTTTTCAGTTCATAATGGATGAATCGTCTCTAGTGAAAATAATCGAAATTCTAATGTGTGCAATCCGTACGCCTTCTCAAGATACAGGTAACATAAATGACGAAACAAAAGATTCCGAAGAAATATCAAAAGAGCCAGCTGTTTTATCCCTAGACATCTTCATTAAACTGGTTACAACTTTATCTCGCTATGGTTCAAAGTTTAATGGTATGGATTTTCATTCATGCAAACAAAATTACTTAGTGTTTACTCTTGTTGTTGATACATTTAGTCATATTAAAAATACTGGATAAAGTTGGTCTGACGCTTTTAAATCGTTTTATTTTGAATTATTAGTTTCTTGTTTTGATGTTTATGGTATATTTAAATGTTAGAAATAGATATGTTGAAATTTGATTTCTTTTTCTGATTTTGTTTATTTTAACAGATCTCCCTAGACTATTACTCCAACTTTTCGATCTACTTAGAGCTTTTCCAACTACATTAGCTCATTCAGAAGCTCGCCTGTTTGCATGGTGGCATTTCATTTGCTGCTTAAATTCAGATTTACTTATTGATGGTTTTAGGAAGGTAAGTTACAAATTGATTGTTAGTTTATTTATATGGTTAGTCGTCTTATTATTGCTTGTAATCGTGACATATTTCATAACTGTTACTTGTTTATTGGTCAGTACATAGACTTGTAATAATTAAGTTTTTTTTCAAAGTGTGATAAGTGGGATCCGGCTTTAGTTTACAGAAAGAGATCGTATAGTTGACGTACTCCACTGATTACTTGGCATTAGGTTTGACTTAGTTTTTATATTAAAATCCGTATGCGGTCATTAACTTATGTCATTTTCTCAAGTATAGTGACGTATCAATACTGTTATACATCTTAACTTTAGTTGGACTTTACTTGTGAATAGCTCGTGATTCTGTGTTGTACGTGATTTAATTGAGGACTATGTAAGACAAGATGAAATTTTTTTGATTCTTCACCTTTTTATAACATTTCGTATTCTAGCCGTGATACATAACGATGTCTAGCTATTGTTTAGATTGTTAGCTGATCCCTTTCTTTTTCTCCTACAACTAAAGTAATATTCAAAATCGATGGAGGAATGATAATGATTGTTTTAGTCAATTCTTTTATCAACAGAGACCTAAAAGTCTGAATATGAATGAGATTTATGTGTTACAGTTTTCAATGTACATAGTCTCGCAACTGACTGATTCGAAGCCTTCAGTAATTGAAGATATTAGTGAGGCTTTTCCGAGAATCATCGGCAGTAAACTAGTTAGTTGGATTATTTATTAAGTCAGAGTATTTCTTTTTTATCTAATCAACGTTTACCTCACCTTTTTGTTCAGTTGCTATGATCACCCGTTAGTGTTTGTTTACTCATACATGTAATCAATCTTCCGTGGAAAGATAATCTTATCTTCTGCAATGCTTTGTTTTATAGTTTTTATCTCCCTTCCTGGCAAACCTTTTGGGACGGTACTTGAGCATTAGTACTCCTCAAGGAGATCGTAAGTTTTACGATACAAATGCCATCGATATTTACTTTTATTAAGCAAAATCAAAACTTTTATTGAATAGTAAACTGTTCATTTGTATTTGAGCTTCTTTTTATTTGTTTAGTCGTTGTTAACCCTAATTGTCAGAGATGTTTATATTTAGTGTATGGAATAGTAATTTTTCTCAAAGGACATTGTTGCTGTGTGATTTCTTTTTGATAATAACTTTCAGGATGTAATTCAGTGATTAAGTACAGGTTATTATCATTGGGGCCTTGGGCTATACTTGTATGAAAACTAGTGACACTACATGGTTACTCAAACTAGATGTAGTAGAGTAACGTTTAAACTTACGTCTTAGTAACTAAAAACCAGTGATGTTGGTTTTCTGCTCAGATCCAAAGTAGTGTTTTTATTAAACCGTCTTTAAATAGTTTCCACTGTTTCTACAATCATTTATCCGTCCTACATAATCTAAACTAGGGAAAGATTACAAAATATTTTTCTCACCTTCAATGGTAATGTTGTGTTCCCATCAATTTGAAACCCAATATTTTCACTTTTTACTGTAATCATTGCATCATAATGTTTCACGTTGGTAACAAATCATAGAGGTCAAAATGTTCAACGTTTGATCACTAGACTATAGATTTCATCCTTACTCTATCTACTCGGAATTAGGTACCTTAGTGGTAAGCCAAAAAATAGCCTTCACATGAAGCGAAGTTTAGCCTAAAGATACGTATATAAACCTGTTTCCGATTACTAAGTTACATGTAATTTATGTATGTTAAAAGGCCCCTAAATACCCTGGTACAGCCGAGGGTGTGGAGGGTCCGCTCTCCTCGAAATGCTCTCACACGGCCACACGTATACAGCCTCTGCTAGGGAAGTCCTACTCATTGTCTTCTCGTGGTGGGGGTGTTGTTTACGAAATTGAGAGGACGAAAAGCGAATGCCCTGAGCTTTAACAGTGTTGGTGGTTATGAAGAATCCATCTAGGGGAGTTGGAAAACCCTGATTACAAACCAATGGTGCGCATGGGTTCCAGTATCCTGATGGAACAAATGGCGTATGAATCAATCGTTGGTCACCAGCAACCATGGGACTGCATCTCCTTACGTTGTTCCATTGCCTTGTGGATCAGACCTTTAGGTCAAAGGCTCCGAATGTGGCCCCCTGAGAAAACCACCTGTTTCGGTTTGGGCACCTGGGCAGTATCACAGCCCTCACACAAATCAAATGAGATTTGTGCGGCGCACATATATCTGGTGCCTGTTTGTACTAATATTTGTGTTCAAATAAATAAATGAATAAATAATGTTAAAAAGGTATTGGACGATTTCAACAATCCATAAAAACACATTCATCTTAGTTATGCAATGATCTAGTCCTTGGCATACCAGTTGTTGATAATCAAATATACGTAACTATTGGTCTTTAGGTTATCTATTATATTTACCATTCTAATTGCTATTTCTCACTTGGTTTGTCTATTTTGTCCTATTTTATTAGAAAGTCAATAACTGCTGCATGTTTTCTTTCTGGGAGGAATGAAGATTTGAGCTAACACACTGTTATGCAAAATTTCATATTATTTTATCTTATAGGGTTGATCCACAGCTTGTAAATGATCACATCATTTATGCATTTATTTCTCTCAGTTTATTAATTCATTCTGTTTGTTTGATGCAGTTATTTCCTTTCTCTTACCAAGTGTACATATTTTCTAACTTTATTCATTTAGCTCAGCTTCACCCATACAAACTTAGTCAAGGAAATGTATATGAAGGAAATCTAAAAGCCCTTGAACTTGTTCAACATGTATATAGCTGCTTTTTCAGTGAATCTTCAGTTAAATTTCATCAGTTAAATGGTAAGTCTGTTGTCATCTGTAATCCTACGCATGGGGCTAATAAGTTTTCATATTGTCCAAATAAGTGTAGTCAGTTTTCTGTTTGACTTCTTGTAGGTGGTGTTTTTGTCTTGTTTCGAATGGGCTGATTGTTTTGTCGAGTTCTTGGTGCAGTACATATTTCAATTTATATGTAGTACTCTGTTTTCAGTTAATTGCATAGAACCCTCTGGTGATGCTAAGTAGAGTTACTACTTACGTACTTACGCCTGTTACTCCCAATGGAGCATAGACCGCCAACCAGCATTCTAAAACCCACTCTGTCCTGCCACTTCCTTTCTAGTTCTATCCAATTTTCGTTCATTCTTCTCATGTCTGTCTCCATTTCTTGGCCTAATGTGTTCTTTTGTCTTCCTCTTTTCCTTTGGCCTTCAGGACTCCATGTGAGGGCTTGCCTTGTGACTCGGTTGGGTGCTTTCCTCAATGTGTGTCCTATCCACTTACAGCGCTTCTTCCTGATTTCTTCCTCTGCTGGAATCTGGTTTGTTCTCTCCCACAGTAGGTTGTTGCTGATAGTGTTTGACCAACGGATCCGAAGTATCTTGCGTAGACAACTGTTAATCAACACCTGTATCTTCTGGATGATGGCTTTCGTAGTTCGCCAAGTTTCAGCTCCATACAGTAGAACTGTCTTGATATTTGTATTGAAAATTCTGATCTTGGTGTTGGTTGACAATTGTTTTGAGTTTCAGATGTTCTTCAGTTGTAAATATGCTGCTCTTGCTTTGTCGATCCGCACCTTCAAATTTGTATCAGATCCACCGTGTTCATCAATGATGCTGCCCAGATATGTAATGGATTTTACATCCTCAAACGCTTCTCTGTCAAGTGTGATTTGATTGGTGCATGCTGTAGTGTATCGGAGAGTCTTGCTTTTCCCTTTGTGTACATTGAGATCTACTGCTGCTGAAGCTGCCGCTACACTGGTCGTCTTCTCCTTCATTTGTTGTTGCGTGTGAGATAAAAGAGCCAGATCATCTGCGAAGTCTAAATCGTCCAACTGCATCCTAGTTGTCCATTGTATCCCGTGGAGGTCAGTGTATGACATGGTGTCGTGGCATGAAAGAGAGCTGCAAAGGGCTAGCTTCTGTTGGTCCTTCACGACTCCTTGGTTGGGGTCCGAGAGATGGTGCAACACAGTGGCTAGAGACGTTATCAGATATGGCTCAGAATAGAAGCCAGTGGCGATCCTGCTGCAACCTTCTTTTACTTTCTACATAAAGAATGGTTCTAACTTTCCTAACTGAAAGAGTCTTCTGGTTGTAAATTTCAGTCCGCCTTATCTTTTCATCCCTTCTCTTCCTACTTTCATTATTTTGTGTGGCGCATATGTACCTGGTGCCCTTTTGTACCAATATATATGTGTTTAAATAAATAAATAAATAATAAATTGTATCCCGTGCTTCCCTCCAGATGTTGACGTCTTCATGATCCAGTCGATCACCAGGAGAAAGAGAAATGGTGAGAGTAAACAACCTTGTCTGACACTGGTCTTTACCTCGAACGAGTCTGTCAACTGTCCTCCATGTACGATTTTGCAGATTAATCCATTTTAGGAATTCCGTATGATATTGACTATCTTCTCAGACACACCGTATTGTCGAAGATGCCTCCTTAGTGTTGTCCTGTCCACACTATCAAATGCTTTCTCTCAGTCAATGAAGTTAATGTGGAATGATGAATTCCATTCAATTGATTGTTCCACAATGATCCGTAGAGTTGCGATTTGGTCTGTACACGACCGATCCTTACAGAATACAACCTGTTGGTCTCGAAGTTTGGCGTCTACTGAGCCTCTCATTCTGTTTAACAATACCCTGTTGAAGACTTTTCGTGAAAGGACTGGAACCTATTGTTGAGGGCTATCTTAAATTAGTTGAGTTTGTCAGTATCCCTAAGACAAGCTGTATTAAACTTTTGTGATGTTGTCCGCCCCGTTGTCCAGTGCTGCTTCAGTTTTAATTTCACCTTGACGACCAGCAAGTGATGATCTGATGCCATATCAGCTCCCCTCCTGGTTCTCACATCTTCCATCGTCCTCCTGAACTTTTTGTTGATGCAGACATGGTCGATTTGGTTCTGTGTTGTGTGATCCACTGAAGTCTATTTGGCTCAGTGTATGCGTTTGTGTGGGAATATAGTGCCACCTATGACCAGTTTATTGAAGGCATATAGGTTTGCAAATTTCTCACCATTTTCGTTCCTTTCTTCCAGTCATTCCATGTCATCCCATGATGTCTTCATGTCCGGTGTTGTCCATTCCAACATTGGCATTTAAATCTCCCATCAGAATTGTCAGGTCGTTTGTTGAGCACTTCTCGACGATCGACTGCAGCCTATCGTAGGATTGATCTTCAACGTCTTCATTGTAGTCGTTGGTAGGGGCATAGCATTGGATGACGTTCATTGTAATGCCCTCTCTCTCTTTTTTTGAAGGAGGTTTTGATGATCCTTGATCCATGAGATTCCCATCCTATAAGTGCATTTTGTGCTTGTTTGGAAAGCATCAATGCAACTCCTTGTGTATGTGGGACACTTTCTTCTTCATGTCCGGAGTATAACAGAAGCTTCCCTGAAGCTAGTTGTTGTTGTCCAACCTGCGTCCAATGTACTTCACTGATCCGAAGCACCTCCAGGTTATATTTCCTCATTTCTGCAGCAAGTTGGAAGACTCTCCCGGTTTCCCACATTGTCCGGACGTTCCATGTACCTATAAAAATTGTCGCTCTGGTTGTCAGAAGGGGCAGCGCCCTCGTGGCTTCCTAAGGAACTTGGCTTTCACCATGAGACGTCATAATTCTTTCTTCAACTCCCAGGGCAGAGTTTGAATTATTTTTTCTGGTTAGCGTTTTTTAGTGAGTTATTTTTCTATGGGATGAGGTCGCTAACCCTTATGCCCAACCCTCCTCATTTATCCGTACTTGTGACCAGCAGTAGCCCTTGGAGGGGCTACAGGAGGATTTAAATAGAGTTACGAAGGCTCACTTAATCATGAGAAACCTACAGTATTCCTAAACAGATCAATCGATGAATAACTCAGAGTATATGTATAGGAAGACTAATGCAATCGTATTAATTAAATTACTAACGCAAGAAAAGTCTTACTAATTGAAGTTTTATTTCAATGTTTAGTAATTATGGCGTTAACATTGATCTTTAAGTTTATCGAAGAGAATCAAGCAAACACAGAGTGCAAAACGAAAGTTAATTCTTCACAGTTGATGTCAAACATCATAGATTGAGTATATTTATCATTTTTCTATAACAGGTGTTTGAGTGGTTTTTGATATAGTTAAGTTGATTTTACGATGTACTATGTTATTCTCAGTTGATATCTTGATATGGTTTATTATTTTTATTTATTTAGTTCCTCGTTTATCTGTCAGTAATCAACTATTGACTCAAAACAGTTATCCACTATTGGTCGGCCTCTTATACTGGATACGTAGTGTTTGTAAATATCGTTCCTCATTGTCTCAGGATGAGTTGAAAATGCATACTCACTGTTTACCTTCTCAAAGTGTTGATATAATTTGGTGTGGTTGTGTAAATTATTTACTGAAAATATCCAAATCAATTCAAGAGTCGCTAACATATAAGAAGGTATATTTTTTTGTATTCTGATATATATATATATATATATATATATATATATGTTGAGTTGTAGCGTCATTCTTTTTTGTAATAAACACATTATCTTAGAGATTGAGGCAGTTTCGTTCTCCAGAATCTCAATATTTAGATCATTTTGATTTAAAAATAAGCAGTCTCAACCAGTATAACATGGAATGCATTCAGAATTTTGAATATTTTCTCAAATTATATGATGGCCATTGAAAACATTAGGAACCATTCATTCAAGCATACATATACTTTACCCTGCAAAGTATTCTCAGAATGAGCAAATTAAACATTTATTTCTTTATTTATTTAAACACATAAATATTGGTACAAAGGTGCACCAGATATATATGCGCCACACAAATCTCATTTGATTTGTGTGAGGGCTGTGATACTGACCAGGTGCCCAAACTGGTATAAACTGATATAAATATTTGAAAATAACCATGGCCTAGTATATATGTATATGTGGGCCTTCGTAATATCAAGCAAACTTTTTTAATTTCATTTTAATTGGTTTCTGTGATCTACATTATCTAAAAATTGGATTGATCAATTTATCCATAAATATAATCATGAGCGTAATAATTCTAGAAAAGTTATCTTGTAGGATAGACGTTTGCTGTGTGTGTCATTTCGCATTACTATTTGTTTTTATGGTCATTGTTCTAATAACAATTACCATTTGTATTTCATATGAAGGTTACTCCATTTCAATCTCCGTCCCTATCTGTGCGTGTTTCAAATTCGAGCTCAGCTATTTTAACCGTTTGGCAACATATTGTAACTGTAACTTGTGAATTAATCCAACCACCCCATTTAATCACATCTGATCTGGACACAATGCAATATTGCCCATCTCCATCGGAAAGCTTGGTTCGTAAAATATTTTTTAAAATGCATTTTTCACAACTCTAAACGGTTTAGGTAACCAGAACTATTTACCTTACTCCGTTTACTTTTAATTGCTTGACATTCAGATTCCTTCCTAACTAAAAGTTTTCCTTAAATTGAACAGTCCTTCTTCCTCAGTGGCTGTTTTGCATATCAAAATTATGGGAAATTATTTTTTCTCGAGGAATTTCTAAATATACCGGAATAATGTCGATAGTCTCGTTGACTTGAAATGATGGCTCTAAATCTAGAATTAAGACTTTCCAAGCTCGATAAAACGTAACCTTTTCATTGAGTGCTTGTTTTCAGTCTGGGTTGTTGAATTCGTAATCTTCAAACTCTACCATCGCAAATCGGATAAACAAAATAGTAGCTGGGTCACATCTACGATTTATATTTTCTAAAATCTGCTTCTAATCATAGAAAGGCGACATTTCTGGTAATGCTAGTTTTCCATATGAAATATTTTACTACTGTTGTACATCGGTATGGTCCATAGTTCCGTGTACTAGTTCGGTCTTATCAAATGACCTATTTGTCATTGTACCACAAACGAACAATTGTTTTATCCATGGTATTTTAGTTGAGTATGTACGATAGGTAAGCTTAGTTATCATGTGAAGTAGGGAAATCCTAGGTGCTCGTTTCGACTAAGGACTTTCTTGATTAAGTTTTTAAATGGAAATTAACTTAATTCAATATAACTCTGTACACATGGACACTTATTGGTTTCAGGCTTTTAACTGTATTTGTTGTGTAAACGTTCAAAAATTCGTTTTGTCACACTTTACATCAGCAGATCACAAAAAAAGTCAGGAGGACCATTTAAAATCTTTTACGATGATAAATGTTAAGAACTGAAAAACTAATTACCTAAAATCAAACGGAAAAATAATGTGTAACGTAGACTGATTTGTATTCAGTAGTCCATTTATTTATCCTTCGGTATTTTGAGAAAGAGGATGTCATAGCTTGCGGACCGCCTCGTGGATGCCCTGTTAATGTTCAACGTGATAAGACCGTCAATCGGAGAGCAGTGATTTATCGATCGGACCAGTGACACGCGAAACCCGTACGCGCAGTCTAGAGTACTTGTCGGTCCTGCTTTCTGCCTAGCCCAGCCAGTTAAGTCCAGAACAGCCTTTGAGATATGAATCATTATATTTCAAACATACTGAGTTTATGTACCAAACTGTACCAATAAAATAGAAAATAACATTTGTACAAGATTTAGCCAAATGTGGCTGTGAATAGGAGGAACAGTAATTAATAGACTAGGGATAACTCAAGAAGGGTAAGTCGTATAATAATAGTCTATATGTCAAAATAAAGCTTATAATAAGAGGGACGCGAATATGAATGGTTTAGTTATTTAACAATTATACAATAGAAATATACACATAGCGTTGATTCATAAATAGATCTCAAAGTTACCATTCGCTATTGTTATCGGGACATAACAGAGGAATAAATAGGGTCTCCTTAAATGTGATAACCAGTAGTCGTCTCATGACTGGACGTTTTGGATTTGCTTACTATTACAATATACTAATTACTTACTGCTCAAATAATCACCAGTGCTTCCATCCAATTTGCTTCTTACGAATTTAATCACTTTTGTTCTCATTGTGTCACCATGTATGACTAGGTGCTTTAATATCACTCCTAATAATTGTCTCATTAATTTGATAGTTCTTAACATGTCTGTTTTGTTTGTGTTTCGCAGAACATTATTCAGAACTTTATTCAGTTGCTAGAAGAATTTAAACTTCCAGATAAGGAAAAGGTGAGCTTTTGCCTGTTAGTGTCATACAACTAAAATTATAAATGGTCTTCATATTTTTATGAATTCGGTTATCATGTATTCACTAGTTTTATTTAGTTACTAATAAGTAATTTTGTTAGTCAGGATTGTTTTATGTTAATTTCTTGATATTTTTAGAAAAAATCGTGAAAATGCTAGTCAGTCAGTCAGCTACAACGTAGGACCAGGCACATATATGCATCGGTCCAAGTTGCCACACCTCATTAGCACGACAAAATGAACACCTAATCCATAGAAGTAGTTACTTCAGTGGTAGTATTATGTAAAAGAAAGGTTGTGTATAAGGATATAATACAGAAAGAAAGGATTTGTTCGTAGAAAGAAAGATCTAAAGCGATTTCAATATCACTGTTTAAAGGATGACAATGAGTGTATACACTTATGCCATTGTGATCGATTCTGAGCCATGTCACCCATAGTCTCCAACCACTGGTTACGATAGTTGTGCGGACCCCAACCAAGTAGTCTGCATCCGTGTTTAGTTCACTATGAAGTTATCTTTTAGTCTATTAAGACACATGACCTTTAATCAATATGTTGCAGTCTCACGTCTCACTCTATGCATTTTTTTTACACAACTATATAATATCACTAACTCTCCTGCAAAAAGTGCAACTCAAAGCCGACTATTTCAACTCGTGTTCGGCAATGATAGCTTACAACAATATAGTTGTTTAAATATTTCTAACTTTGTTAACCTTTCGATTCTCCTGGCCAGTCTGTCTACTACAATAGTAGTTAGTGTTCTTGGTGAAGTTTCGTTCTCTGAGCTGGATGGTCTAGTCGTGAAGCTCTCAATAATCTTCTGCATAAAATCACTAGCGCGAACCTGAGACAGAAGTGTAGTATCAAAATTTTTCAATTTGAAAGATGATGCCTACCTTTTTCGACTTGATTGTGGAATCTTACAGGTTCCTTTCACTGAGTGTTTATGTGAATGAAATAATAAGTGGCTGTTTATGACGATCATAAGCACTCAATGAATTATTTATCCTTTAAATCAATATCTGATTAGGATGTCGTCTGACGTTTCTTCATTCCTGTTACGCCACATATACAGACTATTTAGCTATTAGAAACAGCTACGCTAAACTCGAATGCGATATATTTTGCTCTACAAGTGTATAGGTAAATTAATGAACTGAATTTCTTTCGTTTCCTCTTACGCGTATACACTATTCTTCAATAGAGAAAAGATTGGTTGATGAAATTTTATATTCTAACAGTCCAGTTAATGAAATCCTCTTGGACTATTCAATTAGCCAAGGTCACAGGTCATATGTCCCCTCTCTATCAGTCTGTCTACCTACAAGTACACATTATCTTTATGTATTTTCTTTCACCATTAAATGTCTTAGCTTCATAATTTGTTTTGTCTTATGTTTAGGTCAGTTAGTGATTGCGAGCGTGTATTAATAGTTGAACTATATCATAGTAAACTCATTTTATGATTTATATTTGTTAAATTTTATTTGTTCGAAATCGCAAGTCCAAAATAAATGTATTAGGGCTTCTAAATGTCATTTTGTGCATGCACTCTCCGTTTTTGTACATTTTCAGATTGATTTGATATCTTCTCTATGTGTAAAATCTGCGGAACTTGGTGGCTTTTGGATAAAGGAAAATTCGATGCGTAAAACTTTTTGTGTCTCCCAGTTAGTTTTATTTTTACTTTACTGATGTATTTGTTTTTGCAATTTTATCTTGTCGTTTTTAGTAATCATTACCATCAATGACCAGCGGTTCTTTGTAGTTTATCGTTCGAACGTAGAGTTTTGAAAGAGAAACAATCGTAGAGTTCCAAACAGATCAAACCATAAGCTTGTCAGGATAGATTATATGCAACGGTCAAAGCGTGTGTGAAATTCACCTCTTAATTTTTATACGTCTTGTTAACTGATGTAAGGCTCATGTTAGTGATCAACCGTAATGTTTTACTACTGGTTCCAAGTCATATATTATATATAAAGTAGTAAAAACTCATAGTTAATGATGCCAGTTAATCAAACTTTAAATTGATGGAGGTTATTTATTTATTATTTATTTATTTATTATTAATGGCTTTATTCAATATTATGATCTGGTACAATATAGAATTCTCAGCACGAGTTATTTCAACAAGTTTTTTACCAAAAAAAAACAAAAAAACAAAAAAAGAAAGGGTTATGTGAATACCCTCGAATTTTGATAAACTTTAAGTTCATCTAGGCACATGTACTTACATATTTTCGACTTGTTTATAACTGTTATCATATATCTGATTCCCTCTACATTAAACTGTAAATTTGTAATCTATGTATATCATGGATGCTGCATACTAAAGCATCAAATCTCATAAAGTGTCTCTATTTTATTTTGACACATTTTATGGTTCAAATTATAAGTTTTTATTAAAATTTCAGAGATGATTTTCATCGTTGGGGTACTCAAATTATTCGTCTAATTGATATGGAACCTCGTTTAAACTTGTCTAATAAATCAATTACGATGCACATTTTACGTTTAACTGGAGAACAAAATTTTCTCAATTTGATCCGCTTAATTTTAATTGGAATATTACCAGATTTTGTAGAATTCATATCAAGCAATATATATTCACAGTCAAGTTTTTACGATGATTCAACTCAACTTTCACTTCAAAATTGTAATTTGTTTTTCACTGTTCATTTACTAATTAAGTGTTTTTTGTTTTAATTTCCTTAGATTTAGTAACTTAG
Source organism: Schistosoma mansoni (assembly GCF_000237925.1). Classification (NCBI taxonomy): domain Eukaryota; kingdom Metazoa; phylum Platyhelminthes; class Trematoda; order Strigeidida; family Schistosomatidae; genus Schistosoma; species Schistosoma mansoni. The sequence goes on along the minus strand of NC_031495.1, from coordinate 60,764,316 downwards.
TTTCTGACGAAGTTTAAGCAGTTTTGTTTGATACCAGTTAGATATAACAATGTGTTGTTATACAATAATATTATTGTTATAAACGTAGGATGTTTGTTATAACTCCAGGGTTTCTTGTTATAACAGTCCTTTCACTGTTTACACGTATGTGGGACGTTAATTTACCTTTGTCGAATATCTACACTAGATTCTCACCCAGTGTCTATTCTACAGGACTTCAACACAACTCAGATCAAGAACACGAGACTAGCCTGACTATAACGTCAATATATTTCCACTCCAAAATCCGACACAATCCAACAACAAGGAACAGTCGATCAATAACAGTCAATGTATAATAAGGATAGGGGAATATATATAACACATATAACAATTATTTTCGAATTTATATGAGTTGTTGATAATAAAAAAGGAATTTCATTTTAGTATACAAGCGATTACATTCACAAACTTATATTAGCTTATATAAGGTTATATGTTAGATGTAAAATTATTTACACTAAATCGTAAAACTTCAAAAATTCCTTTCTATACCCATTGGGACATTACAAATCTACTATGTTTTGATTTCGATTCTCGTAATGCAGGTTATTTTTCTATACTCATTCAGTGGGATTGTGTATCTGATTCAAACCTACTACTGACAAATTTTTAAGTAATATAATTCCTTAAACCTCTTTTTATTTATTTCTAATATTAGGTCCACCAGTTCGTTTTTCTCCTGATGCTCTACGTGTATGGTCGGTGTTGATTGATCGATTAACTCTGTTCATCTTAGATGAACACCGAGTGTCTGAGAATCAGTCAACCACAGATATTGATTTGAGTACTGTTGAATCTGCACTGCTAATGCCATTCTGGTTGGCTGGGGCTTCTCATCCAAGCACAATGGATGGTAATCACGATAGTTCATCTGATACTTTCCAGGTATATTGCTGTTTTATTTTCAATGTTCTGCGTTGGGTTGATATTTAAACAATGATTTAATAGGTGCAATAACGTTTTAGTATCTTTTCAGGATTAGTATTCCATTTGGAGATAAGCTTAATAATAACTTGATATCAATTGAATAAATACTGCTAATCAGGAAACAGCTGATAATTATCTAACCACATTCTGTAAACATCGTTCATTATTGTTATGTGATGTAATGGGCTGTGTATATCAGTGGTTAATTATAGCTAGAATTTCTTTTACATGTCATAGGTCAATGTAAGCGCCTGAAGCTTTTGATCTATATATTCATTGACGTATATCATTAAGATAGAAAACGTATTTGAAAAGATTTAATTTACAACAGTTGTTAGACATTGAATCAGTTTGTTAGAAATCATTTTCATTTTAAATATTATACGATTATTCGGATTAATTGTGCGGAAATTTATGCAAAATTAAATGTCTATACTTGTAGTTGTTGTTCAAACAATTCTTGCTCTTCATAAAATCACTTTGTTTCTTCTGTGCAATATTGTCGTCATAATGATTTAATTTATTTGAGTTTGCCGATCTATATTGTGTAACAAAAAATATTAAGTTTGCTAAAAGACTAAAAAGATCGTACTCATTATCCTCAATCTATGAGATAAAGTTTAGTTAAATAGATAAAATAACGTAACTTATTCATCGAATAAAGATTTTTTGTCATATTTCTTTATTCAAACTGCTAATAACACTAATTAGTTTAGCAAATCGATTTAACTGAAGTGAGTTCCCAATCTGTGTTTCATCCATTAGAACGACCTTTCTATAACTAATAATGTTAATGATTAGACGGAAAGCCCATTTAGATGTAAAGGCTATACAATGAAATTGAAATAGCAGTTGTTAGCGGGACATATATTGGATTGGGGCAAGTTCCATGCACGATTGCGTTGGTGCGTGCTGACTGGCTACCTCTTATGTAATCAGCGCTAGTCGATCCTTGGAGAACACTCTAGAATCTTCTCATGTAAAAACTATAAATATACTAACGTTTTCCTTATTGTGCTTTTTATTTCCATCTACCCTTGTTATTCGGAATATGATCTCTCTCCTGTTCAGTCATGTTCTGATTTGGGGACTTGTCGAGTGAATCGGTGTCCAAGAATACTAAGCAATAGGAATAGCTGGGTCGTAATAAGGGAAATTATAACAGCACTGAAAATGTTACATTCGTTCAATAAGAATATTCATCATTCGCTTAGCTACATTACGTTTTTATGTTTTAATTAGAAATAATTTGGTCCCACACATTTTCCGTGCTCACTGTTAAGGAATTTTGAATACAAAAATCTAGCCTGTGTTCGACAGTAGTTTGGTCACAGGACTTGGTTCTTTGGTCCTGTTAATTAATGATGAATGCGTTCTTTGTATCACATTTTAATTTGGAATTGAATATTTGAATCTGAAATTTTTTTTCTGACATGTATTATCATCTCATTTTTTTCTTCATATTTTATCTAGTACCTCTCATTTAAAGATAGTTTGGCTATATCAGTGCGTCAGTCTAATTTATTTTCAGCATTTCATCAGGAATGTTGTTTATTAACAACAGTTCCTACAAATGCTTGGATTAATCAGCTATCTGTCAAACTATCCACACTTATTTTAAGTTATGCACCCAAGGTACGTTTTACATATAGGTTACTATGATTTTTATTACAACACCAAGTGTTGATTTGTAATTCGGGGTAAGTGCAAAAATATTGTAATATTCTTAAACTCAGTTCGTCAACATTTTACAGAATAATAGATGACTTCATAAACTTACTCTATGAGCTTAATTTCAGTTTAGTAGCATTCCAGAATTTTCAGGAAAACCCAAAGACTTATAAAATACTATAAAACCCCTATATTTTCTGTACATTAATGAACCTTTGGAGTAAAGTGCTTCTCGTATATTTTGCGCCTTTTCTCTCGTGTTCGAGTCGCTGTCTAGTTATAGCTTGGGGGTTACGAGACTAGCTTAGGATCCGAGTATAGCGTTCAATCAGCAAGACTTATCAGGAACAATATTATTGATGACATATAAAAATCTCTGTTCAATTTATTGACATTTCGTCTTCTCATTACACTATTTAAGTAACATATATTACTCAAAAGAGATATGAACTAGTTAGTTTATTTAAATATTAAACCAGCAATGTATGAAGGAAGAATTTTATTTTCCGGTTCTATAATTCTAAATCTAAAAAGTAACCAGATTTAAGGCAAAAGATACCGTTTTAAATTATAGTACATGAATTTAAGATTGTTTGTTATGTAAAATAAAACTGCTAATGCTGAGCTGACTAATATATACTACTAACTTCAATAAGCTTATAAATTAAATGAAACTGGAAGATGAAAGATCAATTTAAGTATTGATAAAATCAAGTGAGTGAAATATTAATTCAATTACAAATCCAATCAAATACGTACTGAGAGACTAAGTAGTATATGAAGTTCAACGGATTTATTAAATAATTAATCATGTGTTCGGAAGATTAATAGTAATCGTAAACTAATAGCACTGCTGAAGTGTCCTACAGTAGGACGAAACGGCCGTCTAGTGCTTCCAGGTTTTCCATGGTGGTCTAGCTTCAATTGGCTCATGATTTCAACCATATAAAATTACTAAAATCACAAAACCCCCTTCTGATAATAGCAATACTAATAATTTATGGGTATGATAGTAAAAATAACATAAGCAATAATATTTGACTAAGAGAGGTTATATGTGCATTAATTAAATTAGATCACTCTGTAGTTAAGATTGCTGTTGATTTATTATTGGTCCTGAGGTTGATAAGAGAATAGATTGAACATATTTGTTTTGTGCGCATAGTTCCGGTTTTATTTTACTCTGAATGACTACTGGTTGTGGAGTTTGCAGGATCTTGAGTCGGACCGACTTTGGCAAAATATTAATTAACCGATAAATTATTGAGATAGATTGACTTATACTGGCTCTATGATCAGTGTATTTTACTCTAAACGTGATCATCTTTTAGACAATTAATTTGGATGTATAATAATAGGATCAGAAGAGAATTTATTGAAAAGAATACTTTTCGCTCATGAATTTTTTATATGATAGGGATTTTTAAACAATAATTCTTTTGTTCTAAGTGTTTATTTCTCAGTAACATACCTTTCGATCTTCAATTAAACATCGTAAGGATTATTGTTGTTTCATTCAGATTATAATAATTCTGATTAATAGTTCCGTAAATTGTTAAAACTATGCTTTTAACTAATAATATTACATTACTTCAGAGTTTTCGAGATTTAATATATTTTTCTATAACTTCCTTCCATAGGTTTTCGAAAATGTCAATTTGCATTTAATTAGCCGTTTTGTGCATTGTCTAGCTCAAAGTGCAGAAATTTATGAAGAAAAGGGAAATCAGAAAGGTACGTTCAAGATAAATTGTGATTTCCATTTTCTCATTTTGTGTATTTATCTCACTTTAGTTCATGATCCTGTAACGTTTTACTATTGAACTTATTTCAGATACTCACTATACATTTGCTTCAGCAAAAATTGATGATCAACCACTTGGTCAACTTACTGGATTAGTTAGCTTGCTTAATTCATTGTTGTTATATATACCATGGCTTCACCCTCCGACACAAACTGAAGTAAGTAAATAATTGATTGTGTCACTGATTTTCTGAAGAATAAGAAGACAGGTATTGGTCAAATATATACTCACTCTTGGTCAGATTTTAGAACATAAGCATAATTGCTGACACCTGACTTCTGTTGTATTTATTGACGCACATTTGTACCAAATTCTACTTTAATGTTGACTGACTGGCTGACTTCTGAATCCCAATATTATTGCAGTTTTTCAGTCAGTCATTTGTACAGAACGAGTGTGTTTAAACCCACATTGCTACACCTAACATCCGAGGTTCATCGGTAATGTACAAATTATCAGATGTATGGTCTACTAGAAGACTGTTGATTATAAGTGAGGTTTCAGTTAACTGTTGTTGTACTCAAGTCTCTGGTTACATATTTGTCATAATATCAGAGAAACAGACCTGAGGTCTATGATTTGAAACCAGTTTGCGCTTTGGTACTTTTTCCGAATTCGCCAATTACTGCATTGATGATTTGACCAAAATTTTTACCAAATACCGATGTTCTTTATATTTCTACTGTGTACAGTAATTTATATCTTTGGTAATACCGCGAACTTTAGTTATGCGGTCTGTGATTGTAGCTGCCAACGGATCGCGATTTTCAGTCACATTGTATTGCTCAAATCTTAGATTGAAATTTTGGATTTATTATTTCTGGTGTGACCAAATCTGATACTACACAGGTTTTGTTATTGCAGCTAATATAGTTCTCTTATTCTTATTTTTTACCATACATATACTAGTAACCTATTTTCTCACCCCATATTTTCGTACATTAATCAGAAAAGAGTAGCACGTGTGTTCTGAAACATTTTTTGTCTATCATCGAATAATCGACTGCTTAGTAATGTGCAGTATTTAACGCACCTTAATAATGCCAACCCTTCAAAAAGTACTTTAGCTTGTTAATGAGTAATTTTTTTTCGAGTAGTAATGAAAAATACTCAATGTTTAAATATATTTTCAAGGAAATGTGTACTGTGATATGGCTTATATTTTTATACACAATTGTCTTCTGTATTGTTACACTGTCATAACTAACTCATGCCTAATCGTCTATGCGATTTTTCGCGATCTTTTATCTTCAATACCTTATTATTTGTTGATGTATTCTTGATATTGTTATCATCTGATTTGTGATACCACAGTAAGGAATGTTTTAGTTTACTGAGTGTTCCCATTTTGACATTTAGTAAAATGAAGGAATAGAGCAAAGACATTTCTTTTCGATTAGTTTTTCACCTTGGCATGTGTATGATTTACAACAATGAAATAATATTCATTGAGCAGTTACGTTATGTAATAATTATATAATTCTAATCACTGTGACATATGACTATTGCATAACGCAACTACTCGATGAGTAATCTTTTCAGTTTATACATTTATATTTATTTTGTAACGATAGAAAGTAATCTATTTGTAGTCCACATAGAAATATTTGTACCTTATCAGAATTTAAAATTAATATACATTTTTATTTGCAGAATAATGAATCACCTCCCTGTCATCTAAGTGCCCAGGAATCAACTACTCAGTGGTTGACATCTCCTCCTGTTGTATCCATTGGTACTCGAACAAATCAGTCTATTAATGAGGAATCTGCAAATGGTGTTCATTCCATAAATCGATCTGCAAATAGCAATCAGGTCTCTCATGGTTTACTTGATGCTTTAGAGACAGTTGTATTCCTTCTTAATGTAAGTTATATATATATATATATATATATATATATATATATATACAGCTTCATTTTCCTGAACAATTTATCAGTTAGAAATAATTTAAAACAAATTAACCGTCATTTTTATATGACTTATAAACGGGTATCATCAACATGGAGCTGGGTACAGATTTGCGTTGGTCCAAGTTACCATACTAGACTAACAGAACGATGAAACGAGAATAACAAATGAGATTGAAATATTGTAGTAACAGTGTTTTAAAGGAAGACTGAACCTTGGAAATATGGTTTGAAAAGACAGAGTGGAAAGGTATAAATGGAGGGATACTGAAATTCAGGATCGATAAAAAGAGAAAGAGTAAATGCATCTGAGACATTATGGATGATTCTCAGACATATCACCTAGTCTGAAACCACTGGTTCCGACTATCATGCGGACTTTTACTAGGTGGTGTGAATCTACTGACATGGCTCGTACCAGCGATCAAGGAATTCGCGGACTTCGTTTCTCCTTGAATGTTTATTTGACTATACAATTGAAAAATAAGTTTATGATATTCTTGTCTCGTGTAAATTAGGAATTTTCTCCCCTTCTATAAATACCGAACAATAAAGAAGTTAAATGAAGAGTAGGAAATTCCAACCTCCATTCTAATGTTGTCCAAACCGTACACTGAAACAACTGAGTTGGACTAAATGAAAACTGTTTCTTCTTCTATCAAATGAAAATGCTTGTTGATAGGTTAGCCAGATGGAATCTGAGGAGAATACTCTTTACGTATATCCAAATTAAAGCATTTGAACACTGAAGTTTGAATTTATCAGACTTAGCCATGTCAATCAAGAGTTTTTGGTAAACTAAAATAATGTTTTACTGTATTTCATATTAATCTTAACTGTTGTTATTTTTGTTATTATTAACAATTTAGAATCATCTTCATGGGACAGATTCTGTTTTGTCAATGTTTTCTAAACTGGAATCGAGTTTAACTCGTTTGGTTCACTGTTGTGTAGAAGCTGAAAAAGCTGTTATTGAAGCAGGAACAGATTTAGATGAACCACTTTTAATTACTCAACACAGACAACATGCTAAATTAGCAGTAAGTCAGCATTAGCGACCTTTATTTTTATCTAGTATATGACCAAAAATCTAATTTCTTGCTGTTCAATCAAAACAATATCTTTACTTATTCAAACCGATTAAAAATAACAAATGTATACTCTAGTCACACGTTATAGTCTTTATATTTAAAAATAAAAATGACGATAGAAGTAACAATGATTCCTATCGTCCATCACACGTCAATTCTTGCATAGATGTATCTGATATTGTTGAATTGTCCAAACCTCAGTAGGTTTATTGGTATGTAAATCGTTGGTTAAAAGTCGATCGCTCAAAACATAATGAATACTTTTTAAAATATCTTATAAACTTTATATCATTTTTAATCAGTAGGTTTATACTTGAATAATTCACTGTGTTACTGTATATAAGTGTGAACATATATTTTCATTTTAATTGGGCTTCTTAATATTCTCAGCTGGAGGAAGTATTCATATGCATTTGGAAGCAGATGAAAGTTGTTCCTCCCAATATATCTATCAATAATCCACTGTCCATGTTGCATGTAATTTCCAATAACCAAGGTCTCGATACGCCGGCTACCACTCCCGTATCTAATTCGGAAATATCTGATTCCATTCATTCAATTGCTCAATATGAAGCTATACTCAGCTTATCATTCACACTATGTGGTTACAGTGTGAAATCGAACCAAGAATCTTGTGAATGTGGTAAGTATATATATATATATATATATATATATATATATATTCACTCGTTTTTATCCATTTGTTCTTGAGTTTTACTAGTAATTAGTTAAGAAGTTCACTTTACGATCAGCCGACACTACTTAGTAATAATTAAAAGAAAGGAAGCGCTATGTGCTTGTTTCATCTTACTTTCCTTCCCAAACTCGTTTTGTACATGACTGATGACACATCGCTCATAATATTTACGTAAGTATTAGGTTTTTACTTCAGAGTCCTTTGATCGTGAATTCAACCATTGTATATTATAGTGGAAGTATCCCCTATGTTTATCGACGAATATGTAATTTTGATTATGAAAATTTTACAGTAGTTGCGTTCTAATCTAGTGCTTTGGGGGAAATTAAGTATGTTCCTGAAATGTTTTTGTTCTAAATCCGACAGTTCCACCAGAAAGCTGGACAAACTTTTGGGTGCCATAGAATTCAGTATGTCTTACAAAGTCATCTGGAAATATGCTTAAGAACTACCAGAAGCAAAGTTATTCTGGGGAAACACTTCACTTTATACTAAGACTTTAGAAAATGCCATTTAAAATCAAACTCTATCTACTATCTAAGCGGTATAAGAAACCTATATACTTCCATTACCTAAGATTAAACACAGTCTGTCTCGTCCGCAAGTTGAAAGTATTTTGAATAAATGCTTCAATTTGTGCAAGATTGACTAGATTCTTCTTTTTGTCACTCATAGAAAATAGGCTTCCTAATACTTAAACATTCTCTTGGAAACTGTTAGCTTCTTGAGTCAACTTACATATGTGGATACATTTACTATGTATGTACTAAACTGTGTTGGGATTTTTCGACATGACTGTTCATCTTTTTGGAACCAAAAACTTATCATTTCTTCACCGAAGAAACTTTATATGTCAGGTATTCTTTCGGCTTCTACTAAATAATTAGTAAATGCTGAGAGCTACTGTGTCTAATCCTTAGTCCAGGTTGAGTTTTGCCCATCAAATTGCAATGTAATTATTAAGATAGGCTAAAAATAACGCAAAATTACAGCACATTTTATCTTAAAACTAGTTTGTGAACAGAATAATCTATACCTAGATTTCGTAGTCGTCAGCTTTTATATCTCTACCAATCTGATTTTTCCCAAGCTTATACACAAAATTATCTATTATATAAACTTCAGACTTTCAGTTTTTGCTTCTGCATATTATATGTGGACTAAGAACAATTATTTAGTGTAGACTTCAATAGTATTAGTTATAACTTAAATTATTCTCTTCATTTATAATTCATTAACTTCTTTCTGCAATAGAAGCTGGGATGTTTTTATGGACTTATGATTGAGTGCTTTATATTTTCTTTTCCTTTACAGCACTTCAATTGTCTGTTACTTTCATGAATTGGTTCATCGGTTTTTGGAATTATTTAGTCGATCAGTATTGCGTAAAACAAACTAAAAGTAATTCATCAAAATTATTAAATTTTCGAAACTTTTTAATTAATTTGGAACCTGAATTTCAAAAAATTATTATGCGAACATTAAATCCAAATACCCAACGATTGGCTGACTTAGATCCTGATGAAAAAAATACCTCCAGGCGTAAATCTATTCCTCGCAAAACGCCTAAATCGGAACCAACTAAACGCCTGTCTCGTTTGTCAAAAAAATTGGCCTCCTCTTCTTCCCAATCACCAACAATTTCTAATAATCTGAAGTTGAAAACAGAAGAGAACTCTCCTATTGATTCTTTGGTAACCACTTCACGTTCTGATAAAAGATTATCTCTTGTCAAAGATAAATATAAACCAGAGGTAATTTATTAAATTAATTATTATAAAAAAATACATTCATTTTCTAGTATTCATTTTGTATTGTTTGTTTGAATCTTTCCATTGGTGTTTAGGACTGAAAATGATCAGTCTGTTCTTGTCATATGTGCATCCTGTGCGGATTGCTTCAATATTGCCTTACGTCACAAGCATTATAAGCAAACATAGATGGTGGCTAGCAGTGGAATCCAGGACGCGCGTCTCGTTCTATTTGGGACTCGTCAGCTGGATGTACCTGTATCTCAGAGTTGATGTGCACTCTGGGACTCGAACCCAGTACCGTTCGCTTTAAACGCCATCACATTATCCACTTAGCTACTAAGTCCTGATAGCCCCTAGCTTGTGTAATGGGTTGAAGTTTAATTCGTTTTTGTATTGGTTGCTTGAATCTTCTCATTGATATTTAGGACTGCAATTGATCATTCTCTAATATATTTATCGGTTGTACTAATTCATTTTAAATAAGTATCATAGATTAAACAATACAGTGTTGGAGAATTTTGGAAATCTTGAAAAGTTTTGTAGAAACGATCAATTTATTGAACTAATGTTAATAACAATTAACCATTTTTCTAATTTGTTTAGAATTACATGAAAAGATATGTGTGTTTTGAACAATTTTAGGTCTTAACATCTTACTTTAGTATGATTTATGTGTGTTGTGTTTGTCCATCACATTAACAATTGGTAATTTATGAAGATTTTCTAAAGAAAAAATGATTTTATGTTGCACTTTTCATTCAGAGGTCCCGGAGATCAAATACAGTTGCCGGTGAATTGTTTTCTGATACTCGTGTTTCAGAGAATAAAAACAATCCGCAAAAACTTTCACTTAATCCTTCTATTCGATCACGTCGAAGGCGCCTTTCATTAGTAAACGGTAATAGTCCAACTGAAAAAATAGTTACACCTGTTCGACGATCATGTAAGTGTTATTTGTTTATTACTACCGAGCTGAGTAAGTTCATGCTTTTGCTTTTACATAATTGAAAGCTACAATTCTTTGAACGGAAATAGATCTTGGTACTAAAACATAAGGTGTGTTCTGTGGTGAATGGTTTCTGCTTGTTTATTTTTACGTTTATATTATTAATCGAAATGATGTAAAATATTTTTTTCTATAACTACTGTTAAACATAAAATTACTGTTCATCGCCGTGTTACATCAAGAATAATATTGAACTCATTCGTAGGATTTCAACAAATCCGATTAAAAGTATTGTCAATTACTTCATCATGATTTTTTTTAATTTCCGATTTCCACGTCAGATTAGCTAACAAACAGAAATTGTAGAGTGTAGTATATGAATATTCTTAATACCTTAACAACAAGAGCTCTTATTTAATATCACTAAAGATCATTTTTACCCCTTTACTTACTTCAAGAACTGTTGAATATTTTTGAAGAGTGAAAAGCATTTTGTTTATCAGGAAATTTTTAAGTACTCAATGGGTTGGTTCTTTGGTTAGTCTTTGTGGAAAACTTAAGCATTTGTTTGTACTAAAGTAATTCATATTCATAATTATTGTTACCTATCGTTAATAAACCAGTCATCAATATGATATTACAAAGTTATGGATTTCCTTATAAGCGTAAACTCCAATAGAAGTTTATTTATTTTCTAGTGACTAAAGTGCCTCTGAACTATAAAGCTAATTATTTTTTACAGACAATTTTTAGTTTAAAATAGGTAATCTGCAATTAAAACCGTTATTGAAATTCTCAAATATTATCATCTTATTTCTATCCTCATTTAGTTGGACAAACAGAAAATATTACTCAGTCAGCACCATCTAATTTCTCATCTAGGCGTGGTCGTAGTAGAAAAGGTGTTAACCTTTTTCCTGCCTCTCCTAAACCATCACCTACAAATGGTATTATTGCTAAAGCTTTTGGAATCCCACCTGGTACAAGTCTTATAAATAATGAAAGCGATATTCACAATTGGTCTCCTACAGCAACATCTCCTGGCCCACTTCCGAGTCGTCCATTGGTTAAACGCCGCTTATTCGGTGGACCACAGGAAGTGGCAGTGACAGAAAGCAAATTAAACAATTCTAATCAGTTGTCATTACAACCAACAAGGAAACGACATTTCTCTGACTCGGAACGAAATACCAATAATTCTTCTAAGGTTGTAACTATTTCAACTTGTTGTGAAGATACTTGTGATGTAAGTTGAATAAAATAATTTGTCAATCTGGTGCTATCGCGATCCTTTTTATTTCAGTATTAATGTGCCCACAATTCGCAAAATCTATTTTATTATTGCATAGGTAGATAGGTCAGGTAATTATTGAAATATCTCGTTTCTTTTCTGTTGATATTTTATTGGGGTTCTCACAAAATTGTGCAATTTCCACAAGGATTGCTTTTCTTTGGTAGTTAGTATTATTTACTTTGAATTTGCTGTTCCAAGGGATATGTTTTGGTGTGATCACTAACTAGATTTAGTCAAGTAAAAGTTGATTTTTATTCGCATCCTAGTGGAAAAAATATACTCAGTCTTAATTTAAAGAAATTGATCTCGGTCTCTCGAAAAATACTCAGCTTTAATTAATTTTGTGTAATTTTATTTCTTAAATGGTTTTCTAATGATTTCTGTGTAGAAACTGTTCACAATATATTGCCCAAACTCGATTCTTTCTTCTATGCTGATTTTTTACCTTTCTCGAAATTTATCTCCTATAGTTTATTTTCATCCCACCTCAATCGGAAAGTTTGAAGAAGCGACGTCGCTGTTTAACTACTCATCAGAAGGAACGTTTCAAAGAGCAACTGTAAGTTTAACTTACTCTTATTATTATTTGTAACCTAGTTTTCCAAAACCTGGACAAAATAGTGATTAGTGTCAAGTTGTTATGAAGTAGGATTTTATGAATGGATTTTTGATTGTTAAAATGATGGGAAAAGAGATCAATTGATAGATGATGTGCAGTGATATGAAGTGGCCGAATTTTGGCTGTTCATGAAACCGAATTATTGACGTAATACCTCAAACGAAACTGATATTAAAAGACAAGACAACCATTCAAGAGAAGTACGTTTCTTCTTTGACAAAACAATATGAATAAATATCATATACGATTAAGGAAATCAGTTTCTTAGGTCACTTACTCTTCAATTAAATAGAACTTGAATGTTAAGCCTCATCGTTGCGCTAATCATATCTGAGGTCTAGTGTTTCCATTGTCTTGCTGCCAAAGATGTTGCAGGGTTGAAACCTGTGATCTATTGGTAGAAAGTAAATTGCTTTAGATATTAAATGGTATTTTACTATATATGTATGGCATCGTAAGTTAATAAGATACACTGTATGGCATGTTATTTTCCAAAATTAACAGAGCTGTTATTCATTCTAGCGGCCTTTGATTGTACTGTGTGTATATGGCCTATTAATACTAATCGAATATTTGTTGGCTAATAGTAAAATTGAATACATCTTAAAATCACTTTTACCAAACTTATATTATTATATTCGAATGGATCATAACAGTTAGAACCTGGAAGCACCAAACTGCCACTCCATCCCTGTATGGTACTTGTTAGCAATGGGGATCCATGACCCCACATCCAAACATTGAACCCAAGACGAACTTTTAAACCACTGCACCTGGAATCAACGGTGTTAAGGATCAACCGTAATCGATTCACGATATTGTGCGACTAACTCCCCTTACCCGTGGCAAATTCGATGTTACGGTTGTATATATATATATATAGTGGATTAAATGTAATGCTTTTATTTATATTCATAGATTCAGTTTCATTACTTAAAATTTTATTTCCAAGATTCATTTTAATTTACTATAAAACTTGAATTTCTTCCTATGAAATTTTAATGTAACTCTTGTTATTGTCAGCATTCTTTCACCTGTCTAATATTTTGCCTACTGGAAACTTTATTTACTAGCAATGAATATATACCTACTATGTACAATGAATTAGATATTAGTCAACAATCATGGTCTTCCATAAGTGGTGGGGGCGGTGGTAGTGAATCTCAGTCTCAACTTGACTTCAGTCTTCAATCATCTGTCAACAAAGATTGTCAAGAAGTCTCTGAAACACCAGAACCACTTGATTCTAATGCAAAACCGAATGCAACAGAAGAGGAGGTGAACAACGAAACAAGTCAGACTGAAAATATTAGTGTTAAAACTTCTACTAGTCCACTTTGCATCGAATCCGAATGCATACCTACCAAGTAAGTATATTCTTTTGCAGTAAAAAAAACTAAACCCTTTGAGGTATTGTGTACTTTGTGCACCATAGTTTAAGAGTGGAGCTTTCATTCGTTTTGAACAACATCATCAAGGCTTCTTTTTAATGGCGAGAACAAAGAACCAAATACGTCCACCTGAGCTCCAAATCTTCGTCAGTTCAACGTTACACTCTTGTTTAGTTCACAGTATAATAAGTTTCATGTACTAAGTCATATTAGCCTCTTGAACCACTATTTTTTTAATAGCTAATTAATTAATGTCTAGTAATGAATTTATTTCTCCATATGTAGCCCATATTTGACCAATCTCAAACAGAACAGTTGGCTGTTGCTTTCTGTAGAGTTACACTCATAGATCAATAGCACTACTAATAATTCAATCGCTTTTTTTAGATTTTTCAAGACTGATTAAAACTATGCTTCTAATAGTTATAAATGTGTATTGATTTAACATTCAAGGGAAAAGTTGAGTGTCTTCAAGTGATTGAACTTATCAAACATGAAATTAGCATTTCAGGAATGCCCTTTTATAGCAAATTTAATAACGAATCAGAACTAATCTTATCCTACTGGTAATAGTTCTACAAAACGTTCAGAACGTTTCCTTGATATTGACTGATACTTCACTTCCATGAAATTCAATTCGAATCTTTTTTTAAAAAAAAATAAAGAAATGCAAGAAATCACCATTTTTTTAGATTTTAGAAAAAATCTTGATTGAAAACTCAAATCCATCTTATTTTCATTACCTGACTTTCAAAATTTGGGTCTATTCACTTTATTGAAACACTTACATTTTCCATTGTACCACTTTACTTATCATTAATTGACAACCAAGTAAACTTAGCCTTTATTAGTTTTCTTAATTATTTATAAGAACTTTCGTCTAAATTAGACGGAATAGTTTCACAGTATTGATCCACAAGGCAATGGAACAACGTAAGGAGATGCAGTCCCATGGAAGCCGGTGACCAACGATTGACTCATACGTCATTTGTTCCCGCAGAATACTGGAGCCCATGTGCACTATTGGTTTGGAATTGTGGTTTTCCAACTCCCCTAGGTCGACTTTCCGTGTCCATCAACCAGTTTTAAGCGCCGGACATTCGCTTTTCGTCCTCTCAATTTCGTAAACAACAGTAGTGCCACGAGAAGTCAGTGAGTAGGACTTCTCTGACAGAGGCTATATACGCGTGATCATGTGAGAGCATTTCGAGAGGGAGAGCGGGGACTCCCCACTCTCGGCCATACCAGGGCATTTGGGGGCCGAAACCACATAAATTTAAATTATTTATTCTCCATTGTTTCATTTTTGTTGTTCAAAGTTTTTCTAAGTTTAGAATTTGAACGTAAATATTACTACTTAATTTCAGTTTACCTGCGTGTTGGTATTGTTTGCTTTATTTTATTATTTAAAAGAGATAATCTATTGTTATCGTTTTAAATGAATAGTTTTATTTCTCTCTCTGCTTTTATTCTATTATAAACTTTGAATTTTTAGAGTTGTTCCTTATTTGTTTTCGGTCAATAAAACAGAAAACTATTAGGATTAACAAAGAAACATTGAGAAACAACTAATCAGAAAACCTATAGATTATATACTCTTTGTTATTGATTTCAGTTAATTATCTTAGTCTTTCTCTAGTTTAAAAAAAACGTTTATGAATGATAATGTGTAATAAAACGTTACTTGATGGAACTTCACTAGTTTAAGAAAAAAGGACATTATCTTGAACAAGTTTTATAGAATAGATACATTCTAGTTACAATGAAGTCCAGATTACCTATTTCATCCTATTTTGGACTTCGCAGCTGAAGTTGTACCTGAATTCTAGTGTCAAATTTCCTATTTTACACATTAAACCCAGTACCTTTCGCTTCAAACACTAATGTGCATATGGCAACAAAGTCTGATCAAAGTTCAGTTTTGATTATCAATAACGGGTTGATTCTAATCCTTGCTAATAGTCATATTGCATAATATAAAATTTAAAGGGAAGTAACAACCCTTCAAAATTTATATGTATAATGCCGTAAATAATTTATAATTCAATCATTTTGATGATAAATCTGTATATTTTCTCGTGTATTCACATTCGTAACTGGTATTATTCATATAATCTGTCTTTTGATTGTACTTCTGTAACGAATATTATTGCCTATAATATGTTACTTTTTATGGTTGGAAGTTAGGTAACAGTAATCCAGAACTCTGTGTTTGTTCAATGTTAAACATATCGACTCGCTTTCAGTGAATTATGATTTATCTGTGAAATCAGTATTTCATGTTTATGCGGATTTTTGTCGTAAGAATTCACATTTCTCCCTTTTTCGATTTTTTCAAAATAATTAGAACTGTTCTATCTCCATCGGTTGATCCTCCCACCTCTGAGAAAGAATCTGTAAGTTCATGTTGGTGATTTTGGTTATAATCAATATTTCATCATAAAATTATTACGTAACGCAACTAATCGAGTGTTATTTCATTGTTGCAAATCATATATATTAGTCTAAAGCCATGATGAAAAACTAATTGAAAAGGAATATTTTCGCTCGATTTGTACTTGATTTTAGTTATATCGGATTTCGTATTCACCCATACATACATTCACACACTATTTTTAGATCTTCAGTGTTGCTCCTAATAGACATAACTCTGTCTTGACTAAAGAATTTCTTTACAGTTAATTTATTTGTCGATAAATAGTTTCATTGCTAATATATCTAATTTTATTCACCTACAACATTGCAATGTAGTTGATGGTTCTTTCAAGGCTGACAATGTTATGATCAAAACTCTTATTTTCAATCATTTTGACTTCAAGTTTAGCAGTCGATTGTTGTCATTAGCCTAGCCCCTCACTTATGAAAGTGTGGTACAGATTCGGGTACGCAAATATCAACTTGGTTGTTGATTTGGATTTACTGATACTGTTTTTTTTTGAATAGTTGAGTGAGTTGGTTATATCTAATTACTGTTCGTTACACCAGATTAAATTTGATCTTTTTCCTTGTACTTCTTACAGATCATACTTAACCAATTGCCTAAACTTTGAAAGGTTAACCAAAATATAAATATTCACCTAAATTCCGTTAAGTCATGAAGATTTCTTTATTAAGGTCTCCTTCGGACTTTTTGTTTTTTTGAAGAGGAATGACACACACACATTGATTTCAAAGTTTTACTGTAGAGATAATGAGTTATGCTACAAATTATGGCGTGGATTTGTTTGTCTTCGTTTACTAGTCATTTACAATCTACACTAGCTTCGCGAAGATTGTATATAAGGTTTCATATTTAGCTTCGTTTGAAATAATTGACATTCTGCACTCTGACGTCACTTCTCTTTTGCCTCTTCATCCAGCATATGATTGTTCTTCTTCCACAAAACAATGTTTGATCTTTATACTGCAATGTTATGAGTAATTTGACTTCACCAGTCTACGTTGTCTACACATAACTCACACATTATTTGTAAGCATTGTGTCACATTTGTATACACAGAACTTGTAATAATCGCTTGAAGATTTTTATGAGCATAAATTATATTATACGTGTTACGTTTTTTCACCTTTTGTAGGTTCTGCAGTAAAAATACATTAAAATCTTGCCCGTGGTTCATATCACTAAGGTTAAGTTTTTCTTTTGAAATACTTATCGTTTCCAGTTGACTTAGTAACTCTTCCCAAGTATTCATTCTTGACTAACAAAAATTGTACAATCATAAATTGTTAATAATAGTACGTAGATCCGTTTGAGGGCCACTGTGGCCAATGTAGTGATGGAAAATAAAAAAACTTCCTTTTGCCACAATGTTATACCATCTGTGCACTAAATCGATACATTAGACATGTGATTATTAGACCACTGTGCTAGATCTGTGTTATACATAACTGCACAACTCACACGACGTCCTACTCAACGATTAGAAATACGG
Source organism: Schistosoma mansoni (assembly GCF_000237925.1). Taxonomy (NCBI): domain Eukaryota; kingdom Metazoa; phylum Platyhelminthes; class Trematoda; order Strigeidida; family Schistosomatidae; genus Schistosoma; species Schistosoma mansoni. Next base: position 60,746,237 of record NC_031495.1, on the reverse strand, counting down.
TAATAAACCAGCAATTACAAACAATCCACATTAAAATCAAACTTTTAGTATTAAGATTAGGATTTATAATACTGATTATGGTGTAGGCGTGTTTTTCTTCGTATACTAAGTAGTCACAGTTCACAACAGATTCCTTTATAAGTTTTTTATTCATATATTACTAGCAAGTTTAATTTGTATTTTCTAACTTACAGGATCTGAAGGACGACTTTGAAATAATTCAAGATACTGAGACAATTAATACGGAATGCGAGTTAGATTGTGTTGATGAAATCTCACCTAAACTGAATACATCCGGTAATGTGAATGTGTATAAATTTGTGAAACATGTTTTTATGATTATTTGAAATTCTCAAATGCTATGTACTGTATTTTCTTTTGTTTTGTTGAGTAAAAACTTCAATTTTTGCATAACTTTACTTTTCGATTAATTACTCCTCCAACTTGATACTTTTCTGGTCGGTCATTTAAACAACCGAAGTCTCAGCTACCATCGAGTCTTGAGACCTCATTCACTATGTAAATAATAAGTGGATAGTGTTGACCCAAATATTTCTTAAAAGTGTGTGTTAGATAGTATAATAACTTACAAGTGTTAGTCATCTAATCCACTTAATGTTTTATTTTGAACGATTTCGAGCTAATTTTCACTCATGAAGTTAAAATAATGTTATGGTTGACTACTTCTAATTTATGTTAATATATCATTAATTCTCAACATGATTTTGAAATCATAAGTAGTTCCAAAACTCACCATAATTTCATCACTTTATTTGTTTCCCTCTACATCATGTTTTCTCCAACTACAGACAGCAAATAATCAAATTTTAGGTCAAAAAAACAAATCGTTAGTCATTTGTGGAGAAATTCTAGCAGCTCATTTATTTTTCAAGTATATGCTGATGATGTTGTCTAGGAAGAGAATGAAAGCTTTACAATCGAATAACAACCCAGCTCAGATAACACGTTTCCAAAAACGTTTCTCCATTTGCTTGAATTATATATCTGGATTTCTCAAATAATGTTTTTAGTACCTCAATATGGTTGAATATTGGAATTTTTTGAAGATAACATTGTTTGAATTGCCATGTTATCAACCAAAGGAAGTACATACATTCCTATGTACTGGTTATAAGAAAAGATGCTGTAAATTTAACGGGTTATCATCAGAGCGATATACGCGCTGACTCGTCAATGATGCCAATAACATTAGTCCAGTTTACAATTCTTAATACTGTTAAAGTGATTAATAACATTAAAGGGTAGAATCTAGGGAGTTTCTTTCAAAATGGATGAATATAAAATGTATGAGGAAGTATATTCGTTTGAAACATTATATCGTACAAAATAGCAATTGCTGTTAACTCAAAAATATTCTATAGAGTAAGTAAACTGGAAACTATATAAGTGATGAATTCCAAAACAGAATGAAGTTTAATCAAAGAATTGGAAAAAATTGATTGTCGCGTAGTTTCCATTACGTATCCAGTGAGATTTAATGAATATTTGCTGACAAATTGAACAATTTCTTTTTATTATTAAAACTGAATTTTAAGTACCTCAGTGAATGACTTCCAATCTTATTAATTTTACCTTGAATATTTTCAGATTTGTCCGATGAAACAAACTCAAATCAGTTGAGTGAATCATTTAATTTACCTTCAAAAACTTTGCCTAAACCGTCTCCTAAAGATGAAAATGAGAAGGTTTCACCTCCAACCATCGCTGTAACTATTCCACCAATTTTAACCTCTCGTCCGAATAATCATACATTATCTAGCCCACTAATAAGAGGTTAGTGTTCGTATTTTGTCATGAAACATATACATTATCAACAATAATTTTTTTCAGTACAAATGATTCAGGTGTTTTACAGAGATATAACGTACTGTCGGTTTTAGTTACATAGACTTCTTATTTTAATTATCTTCGTTTTGTATATGGCATGTGGAATCCAGTTAGTCAGTCAGCTACAACGTAGCACCAGGCACACATATGCATCGGTCCAAGTTGCCATACCTCTTTAGCACAACAAAATGAACACCGAATTCATAGAATTAGTTAATTTAGTGGTAGTAATATATAAAAGAAAGGTTAGTATAAATCTTGGTCTTTCAGTGATTAAGTCCTTTTCCTACTTTTTTAAAATAATGTATGATCACATGTCTTGAATTCTCTACATAGCTCGTAATAACTGAACGTTATGCTTGCCGGTATTACACCGAGTTATCGACGAACCTCAGAGAAGTGTTACGACATAGTCAATGAATTAAAAATTTTAAATTGAAATTCGTTCTAATTGATATTCTTAGGGTGATGAAAATACGTTTCTATAATTGCATACTCAGTGTAAATGGTAAAATATCAATTTTCAGCTGTAGCATTGTTTGTTGGTAAACTCACTAACTGGACAACGATTGTCCATGATAATTATAAAGAACTTATAACAACAAGTGATTAACAGCTAACGTAAACAATTACATAAAATTAGAAAACACATCTAGAACAAAAGATCTTGTAATCAGCATACAGCAAATCAAAATCATTTAAATTTATCATTGGGATCTTAAAAAACCAACTATATGAAGGCATACCCATCTGACAAGTACCAAATAGGACGAAACCTGAGTCCTGAATTCCACTGCTAGCCACCATCCATCGCTGCTAACAATTATAAGCATATCTAAAGCATACAATAAGGAAGGTCAAACAAACTTCATTTCGCCATAGAGATAAACAGATGTATATATTAGCTATTAGTACAAAATGGTGATTGTTAGCTTCAAGTTGTAGCATGGTGTACTTAACAGTTAAACTTGGCTAATAATGTATCTATATTCAAATAATGATTGATGATTTCTAGTCTACTGGAATGCGACAACGTTAATGTATATAACTCTTAGGATGATCTTCGCTTATTAAGTCCGCATAAATGAAAATCAGTCTAAATACTTGTGTTGCTTGTGTACTGCAAACAGATAGTCAGTTTAATTTCGAAAAACCAACTTTTCTTGGTGGATTTGTTTTTAGTTAATTGAAGTGCAACTTGTCAATTCTTAATCGTATTCAGATTTAACCTGAATGATAAAACGTGTAAATATCGAATAGATGGGATGTGGCTTGCAGTGAAATCCAGGACACGCGTTTCTTTTTTTTCCAATGTCTGTATCGAGACGATCCTCACAGATTACACAAATGTCAAATTAGACTGATCACTATCTAAAATAGGATAATCCAAACCATTACAAATTAAATTAATGCGAAGAGTAGTTTAAAAAATAATAGTACGTAGATTGATCTTCGCTAAATTAATGAATACTTACCAATAATCTACTTGATTAGAGTTAAGACCAGTGAGAAATTAGATTAGACCGTCCAAAGAAAATATCTCAGAAATAATGTGTGAAGCGTTGTCTCATTAACTAAGTTTTCTAATTTCCTTTCTCTTATATATATATATATATAGGATTTTTTCTGTAACTTACCAGAATTTTTTCTAAAAAAACGTTCTCGTTACTTAGGATCAAGTCGTGCTCAGAAGATGCTTGTATTAGGTTTACAAAAAGCCGCACAACAGACTGCACGTCAGAGGTCGTCTTCCGGAGATCATAACAGTGGTAATCTGTCCTTGGATAATAGTCCTACACTGACAGAACGGAAATCAATGTTAAATTTGTTGGCTTCTCCATCTCGTTTGACATTCACTCCTTCGGTAGCAGATTCTCCATCTGGTAGCTATTTTTTTCTCTTATTTCTGCATTGTAAAAACCCTTAGGAGTGGGCTTTTATTATTTAATGATCAATGTGTTAAATAGTTATGATTTAAAGAGTAGGTCCTGTGAATGTGAACCGAATTGGATAGAAATTAAAAGTAACTTGGGTTGTTTAGTTATAAGTAGTCTGTAAAGGAGATGAAACAACAATCTACCTTACTAGTTCCTACGCTGCATGACATTTTAAAAATAATGGAAATTAACATAGCGGTATTCAGTAATTCCGTTATTTTTCCATCTAGTGTTATCCAAACCTACTCGCGCAATACTCAACATAGGGTTTTGTGTCTTTAACTACATCATTTATAGCACCTCTTATCACACTCCTAGGTAGTCTGATTTTGTCTGGCTATTCTAAGTTGGTCAAGGACTTCATTTCTTTCCTACATAATCTGTTGTCTGTGACTTTGTTAATCATATAATGTGAGTTTTTACATGTGCTTGCTTTCTGTGTGTCTGCCGTCCATACTCTAGTTAATTATCGGTAATTTTTACATCATTGATCTTTTATAAAGACTGAATTGGCCTGTTTGGCTTCTGAAATTCGCATCCGCCGTCATCTTTCCGCCTTAATGGATGTCTGATATATATATATAAACACTCTCGTAATTGGTTTTTAATTTACCGTTGTTGTTCATGTGTTAAGTCAACAAAATATATACGAAGTAAATAAGATATATATTACATTAATGTCATTGTCAATAGATCTTTACGGAGTCAAAAACAGACACTAAACATCAGTCGATCCTTTATTTTTAGTTAATGTTATACGTTAAACCTCAGTATTAATCACTTGGTGATTACACTGTATACGAGTGGCTCCTTGAAAATACTGTTTCATAGCCTTGGGTAATTGGGGAAGGGGAAGAACATCTGTATTATCTACTCGTTCTGTAGAATAATTGTATTCTTAATAAAAACAACTCATGTCGTCACTTCATTGTAACAGGTTCCATATTTTTAAATGGTTCTTTATTAATCATAATGGTTATTAATAAGATAAGGAACTTTTCTTCGAAACATTTGATTGCACATTCTGGTTCAATTCTATCTACTTTCATTTAAACCACCGAGTAATTTCATCGGCCTTCATACCAAGACACTTATGACTTAAAACAAATTTTTCAAATATGTACTTGTCTACTGAGTTTCATTGAATTTAACCTGAATTTTTCTGAAAAAAGTGTATAATTTTTTCCTGATAAGATTCATCTGTTTTTGTTTCATTAAGGAATTATACGAAATTTATGGTCAAAGAAAAAATCTCAGCGTGTATCGTTTGTTGAACAACCAGTAGTATATACAATTGAATCGACACATTCTATGGAACAAGAATCCGATGAAGATTCTGATCATGATAATCAAATTGACTTCAGTACCAATAGAAAAACAATCTTATTTAATAATAATAATGAAGATGATGGTGATAAATATGAGGAATTTAATGATTTGAATGAAAATAAACTTGACGAAATAGTTATTAACACTAATGTCGAAAAATTGAAAGAATCCAACAAAAAGAATGAAGAGACTGGAATAAATGGAATACCTATGTCAAAAATTGAAGTTCATGTCACATCGAAACAGATACCTGTTGATCTAGATGCTTCACAAGATTTATCACAATCTGTGTATGTTTTAAATATATATTTGTATATTGTATTTCAAGATTGGTAGTGGTTTACTAAGAAAGTCGTCTATATGGAAAGAAACTCAAACACTCAAAGTTTACTTCAGTGATAATTATTTTCTAACCAGTTAGCCAATCTAAGTCAACCTGAAGCCTGATACTAATGTTGTGTCAGGCCAACTTATTATGGTTATGAAGAATACACATTGAACGATACTGCTCGAAACGTTGTGTGTGTTACCATTTAGGATCTAGAGGAAAATAAAATTGAGTACAATATGCGAAAAAATCTAAGCCGTATTTCATTCAACGTATTTAACTTTATTGATTGCTCTTATTGAACGAAAGTCAATTAGTTAATCTGCACCATCTAACATAACTCAAACTGGTAGTTAATTATTTCATTAACTGGCGCTGAATCTTAAGTTTCTTAATTATCTGTTGAATTATATCGTCTATACTGAATGTTTTATACCTATATTGATAATTTTTTTAATCCACTACTCTGTGATTCGCCTTTATAGTTTTATCTCTCTTAGCTGATATGGTATGGTATATTGAATTGGTTGACGAACGTTCCATGATCTATGTTGTTTCCGCCTGACTTACTGAGTCTACATATTTTTGATCTAAACACATACTGATTTTTTTTATATAACATAATCTAAATATTTTCTGCAATGATAATGTGCTGCATTTATGAATCCTCAACGTCAGTGTTTTCTAAGTTGCCTGTTTATTTTCTATTTCAGAAGTATTTAACTTAAGATTAATTGTCTTTTTTTCTGTGCACAATGAAAATACAGATTCTCGATTACTACAGAATTTGATAAAGAAACAACTCCCAGCACACTATCAGATAATAGTTTCGAATCAAGCCCACATCATCGGCGTAAATCAGCTTCTCCTCAACGACGGGAATTACCGATAAAAAAGGCCTCCTCTGGATCTAAGTATCAAAGTTCTAACCAACTTTTAAAGTCATCAAAAAGTAGACCGTTATTCATGGAGCCTGTTCATCAAACAGAAGTGATTTCCTATGATTCAAAGACAAGTGAATCAACAGAATCACTTCATATGAATAAAAAAGAAAATATCCTTGTAATCGACAGTGAGTCAACCTTGATAGCAGATACTCAGTTAGAGGAAAGTACTCTTCAAACAAATGACACTGTTGATAATTCTTCTGCTTCTATTAAACAAACACAAGAGGATGGATTTGTTGCTACTGATGGTTATGTTGATGATGAGTGTATATTGATAGAAGGGAGTCAAGGTGGTAGTCAGATCAATAACACCGAAGATCAGTTGATTTCTCCAACGAATGTTCAAATAAATCAATATAACTTCTCACCTATCAATGTAGAGGAGAGTCCAGAAGTAAACAATGATAAAAATAATGGTACAAAGGTAAAATTTAATTTTTAATGATTTTTAGTTTTTTCCTTGTCTTGCAAATTCCATATTTGTTATATCACTATTTAGTGCAACATATCGTAAATTTATATGAAAATGTTAGACCAATCAAGGCTATTTGAGTCAATAATAATCACAATGAAATAGAATACGTTACCAAGCATAATAATAGTTAAAAGTACAAGTTGATAGTGGGAAGACAGGTGTACTGATAGTAGTAAGAATAGTAAATTACAATAACAAAAGTCTTATCAATAATTAAACATAAGAATTAAGAGGTCAAACGTGGGTAAATAGACTGGAATAGTAATCACAAAACATTAAAATCATTACGTAATAAGAAGTATGTAAGTAAATAGATAGTGAAGAATACAAACGGAAAGAGGTAGAAAATTACAAACAAACAAAAAAATGATAACCAAAATAAAAATTTCTACAAATAATAATAATGTCAATTATTAAGTTATGTCCGGCCATGGAAGGGATAGGGGGGTTACGAATTTCTTCTGTACACATAAATTGGGATGGAATGTACGAATCCCTATGGCTTCTGCTATATGAAGTAGACGGGAGCGAACTCCGTTGGGAAACGATGGAGGTATACGATAGATCACTTGAAATGATTTCAATTTATCGACAATATGACCACTATCAATTAGATGTGCCAAGATAGAACTGCGTATTGCTTTTATTTTGCCCTTTCCAAACCATGCTGGTAGATGTTCACTCATTCGTTGGTTAAGTTGCCTAGTAGTACGCCCGATATAGCTATCTCCACAGGAGCAGCTGAACTTATAAATGCACATGGAGGAGGCCAACTCAGGTAACTTATCCTTCGTTTGAGTAGACATCACTGGTCGACTCGAGAAAGTCAATGCAAGATAGGCTGCGTAGAAAGTTCTACTAATTACTTTTGTTAACCTATCTTTCAGAGTTTCACTAGCTACATCCCCGTTGAATGGTAATTTCATGTATAGAGGCTTCTTACGAACAGTTAAAATCTCAGATTTCTTCCTTGTATCATACATGTACTTTTTGATGAACGCAGCAGGGTAGCCGATCTCAGTCAGTGAGTTATAGATAAATTCCAGTTCCTGACTTAAAGTATCAACAGAACAGATCTTATTTGCTCTACTAGTGAGGCATTTAACCAAGTTTCTCTTATATTGGATAGGTGTGAAGCTATAGAAGTGAGTGTATTGGCAGGCAGAGGGTCTTTTTCTATACACGCTTCTACTTAACGAGCCATCACTTCGCCTGCTTAGTGTAACGTCAAGGAAATTCAGATTCATTTCACACTCGCCTTCACCAGTGAAGCTAATCGCTGGATGTACACTGTTGAACTGTTCAAGTAGTTCATCCTTACTGGTGTTCTGATCCACGACTATGAATGTATCGTCGATGTAGCGGCAGTATAGATCGAGCTTCTTAATAGCCTCCTTAAGTGGGCCATTTTCTAGCTTAGCTAAGAAGAGATCAGCAAGAATCGGGCCTAGAGGTGAGCCCATGGCTATTCCGTCTATTTGTCTATAATAGGAATTGTTGAAGACGAAATGAACATTCAGTGTACATCTTAAAAGCAGTTCTTTCAGACAATCTTCCGGCAGGCCAATGTTGATTTGCTTTTCAGTTATTTGCTCGCATATGAACTCAATAGTCTCCATAAGTGGTACGTTAGTAAACAAGGATACTACATCTAGTGAGAACATATTTTTCATACTAACATTCATATTTTCCACTTTGGAAGTGAAGTCGAATACATCTTTTACGCTCGTACTAACAATTGATTTGTGCAAGGGCTCTAAGATACGTACTAGCCACTTTGCAATTTTGTGATAAGGGGAATTGAACATATCTAGGACTGGGCGCAGTGGAAGACCTGGTTTATGAACTTTGGGTAAACCATACAGTCGTGGCGTATAAGATCCAGAGGGTTTGATAGAATCAAGAATCTCTTTTGTAATTATTCCCTTATTCTTTAAATCCTTAAGAGAGTTAGTCAACTGGTTTTCCACTTTTTTATTGATATCGGAATGACTGGTGACTTTTTGAAATTTGCTGGGATCATTAAGCATTGTTTCCATCTTTTCAACGTAGTCCTTTTTATTCATCAGCACTATGCCTCCTCCTTTATCAGGTTTACTTATAATCAAGGTTTCCTCCTTTCTTAGTTTAGTTAAACAGTCTCGGTGCAGCTTGGTAAGTAGGCGGTTAGTAGTACTTTTACTATTCTTATATTGTTGGCTGCTGTCAACTAAAGTGGTCTTAAACCTGACTAGGTCCTCTGATGAGGTGGGAATCAAGTCACTTGTTTGTGAAAATAGATTCTCAAACTGTACATCAATATCTAATGGGTTGATTTTATGTCTACTATCACAGAACTTAGGACCCAAAGATAATGCTTCTAGCTGTATTACATCTAGTTCGATATTGGAAAAATTGTGTACGTACCGTTTCGGGTCGAAAGGAAATTCCTTATCTGGTTTTTTGTTTTCCAAAGTTTTCACCAGTTTTGTCATCGTCTTCTCCAATCTATTCTTGGCAATTTTTTCAACGTAATCCATGAACATTGACTGAAGCTCAGACGGTAGGTTTTCAACGGAATCTTGTCTTTGAAGGAGATTCCTTTCCAAGTCATAGATTTTCATTTTTAATGTATCGATTTGATTCGATGCATGTCTTGGCTAGTACGTATCTTAGAGCCCTTGCACAAATCAATTGTTAGTACGAGTGTAAAAGATGTATTCGACTTCACTTCCAAAGTGGAAAATATGAATGTTAGTATGAAAAATATGTTCTCACTAGATGTAGTATCCTTGTTTACTAACGTACCACTTATGGAGACTATTGAGTTCACATGCGAGCAAATAACTGAAAAACAAATCAACATTGGCCTGCCGGAAGGTTGTTTGAAAAAACTGCTTTTAAGATGTACACTGAATGTTCATTTCGTCTTCAACAATTCCTATTATAGACAAATAGACGGAACAGCCATGGGCTCACCTCTAGGCCCGATTCTTGCTGATCTCTTCTTAGCTAAGCTAGAAAATGGCCCACTTAAGGAGGCTATTAAGAAGCTCGATCTATACTGCCGCTACATCGACGATACATTCATAGTCGTGGATCAGAACACCAGTAAGGATGAACTACTAGAACAGTTCAACAGTGTAGAATCGGGCCTAGAGGTGAGCCCATGGCGAGTGTGACATGAAGCTGAATTTCCTTGACGTTACACTAAGCAGGCGAAGTGATGGCTCGTTAAGTAGAAGCGTGTATAGAAAAAGACCCTCTGCCTGCCAATACACTCACTTCTATAGCTTTACACCTATCCAATATAAGAGAAACTTGGTTAGATGCCTCACTAGTAGAGCAAATAAGATCTGTTCTGTTGATACTTTAAGTCAGGAACTGGAATTTATCTATAACTCACTGACTGAGATCGGCTACCCTGCGGCGTTCATCAAAAAGTACATGTATGATACAAGGAAGAAATCGGAGATTTTAACTGTTCGTAAGAAGCCTCTATACATGAAATTACCATTCAACGGGGATGTAGCTAGTGAAACTCTGAAAGATAGGTTAACAAAAGTAATTAGTAGAACTTTCTACGCAGCCTATCTTGCATTGACTTTCTCGAGTCGACCAGTCATGTCTACTCAAACGAAGGATAAGTTACCTGAGTTGGCCTCCTCCATGTGCATTTATAAGTTCAGCTGCTCCTGTGGAGATAGCTACATCGGGCGTACTACTAGGCAACTTAACCAACGAATGAGTGAACATCTACCAGCATGGTTTGGAAAGGGCCAAATAAAAACAATACGCAGTTCTATCTTGGCACATCTAATTGATAGTGGTCATATTGTCGATAAATTGAAATCATTTCAAGTGATCTATCGTATACCTCCATCGTTTCCCAACGGAGTTCGCTCCCGTCTACTTCATATAGCAGAAGCCATAGGAATTCGTACATTCCATCCCAATTTATGTGTACAGAAGAAATTCGTAACCCCCCTATCCCTTCCATGGCCGGACATAACTTAATAAATGACATTATTATTATTTGTAAAAAATTTATTTTGGTTATCAATTTTTTTTTTGTAATTTTCTACCTCTTTCCGTTTGTATTCTTCACTATCTATTTACTTACATACTTCTTATTACGTAACGATTTTAATGTTTTGTGATTACTATTCCAGTCTATTTACCCACATTTGACCTCTTAATTCTCAATGTTTAATTATTGATAAGACTTTTGTTATCGTAATTTACTATTCTTACTACTATCAGTACACCTGTCTTCCCACTATCAACTTGTACTTTTAACTATTATTATGCTTGGTAACGTATTCTATTTCATTGTGATTATTATTGACTCAAATAGCCTTGATTGGTCTAACATTTTCATATAAATATTCATGTATATTAGAGTAAAGCCTGATGACGATCTAATTGAAAACAATTGTTCGCTTACATATGTTGTTCTAATTTTCACAATGGGAATCTTTAATATCGTAAATTGTCGCAATAGGTTTGAGTATTTGATTTTTTGTTGCATGAATGTGTCATTTCCTTCGAGTTCCAAGAAAAGAATTGTAAACATTTCGAACGTACATCTAGTTAATTTCATTTTAATTCTAACAATATTAAAGTTGAACAACGGTGTAAATATGTAACGTTTTTTTTAATTTATCTAACTTAACTGAAAATGTCATGATCACATACTTTTCAAAAGTGGCCAAGAAACAATGAGTAATTATACGAGTAGATTAATAATCTATAGTATAATAATCCTACCATGTTAAAAAGACCATGATTTAAACGCATTGGTGTGCTAATGTAGTTTGTCATTATAAGTTAGAAAACTTTTTTGTATGTTCTACTCTTTTCATTAGCTGTAAATCGTTACTCAGTGATATTAAGAAAGCGGCTTTAAATCATCCACCTTTATTATCCAATAAGATATGCGTTGTAACTCATAAATTTGTTGTCAATAATACCTTATTATGTCTACTTTCATTATTATGTTGTTCTTCTTAGTGTGATACATTACATAACTATTAGTTGCAAAATATTTATTTCCTTGCCATATTTGAATACTTTAAATACATGTTTTCTTTAAAGGTTTTCACATCCTTTTTCACCAATTTGTTTTTTTTCCTTACTCGCTTTACAAAATGTAGGATAATAGTTCAAGCTCCCAAACGATTGCCATTTTAACAGATAATAATAGCACGAATGATAAAAATGTAGTAACTACTAGTCTCCTTGGTCCTAATGAAGCCATTGATGAACGGAATATTACACCTTTGACATTACCACCTGATATCAATAATAATGAAGAAATCATGAATAAGAACAGTGAATTAAAGGACGATACTGTTGGTGATAATAAAGAAAATCAACCAGAAACAACAATGATGAGTGACACGACAGAAAATGATGTAGAAAAAGATATTTTAGATAAACTATCACAAATTGCAACTAGTTTACCTATATTGCGGCCAGAACAAAGACGTTCTATCCTTTTAGAAGCCCTTAGCACATTTAAGTCAATTATGCCGTAAATATTAAACAGCTTTTAATATATTTTGTACAATGAGAAACAATTTAAAGATAAAAGCAAAAACGCAACATTAAAACCATTCAGTGTTTTTTTCCCCAGTTGTTCACTCATTATTGTTGCCTAGCATACTTTTATTTTGAAAAAAAATGCAAAACATATTTTTTTTAATACGGAAGATCACTACACCTACCTTTTAAGTTTATGCAGTTTTGACTCGTGGTATCATTTTTTTTAAAAAAAAATGAGATCTCATTTATGAGTGATGCTTATTTTAATTGTCCATCTCCTGTTCCTGTTTTAGTCAAGAGAATATAAAATTTAATGAAACAGTAGACTTGATTGTATTCAATTTTACTATGCAGTTATTTTTTTTTCCTTTTTAACTATGTTGTCTACTGATTTCATTTCAACAAGATTAGTTCATGTTTACATAGAGTATTGTACTTTTTCACAAATGGTTTTTAGATTTGAAGAAAATAATTCTATTTATTTTAAGTAAATCTTTGTACTGTTTTGTACTTGGTTTTCATTTTCATAGATTTGTTACATTTAAAAGGGAGTATTCTAATTTTGATCACATAAGTCTGTCTGTCGTCAAAGTTCAACTGAATCAACGACAATTTCGAATTCGTGAATTATCTGTCTAAAATATAGAAACATTAGTTAATAAATAGCCATAGTCAGAAGGGGATTTGTGGAGATTTCAGTATCTTTCAAGTTGAAATCATGAGTCAATTGAAGCTAGACCACCATCGAAAACCTGGAAGCACTGGACGGCCGTTTCGTCCTATTATGGGACTCCTCAGCAGTGCTTTAGTTCATTTGCTTTAGTTATTTAATGCTCATGTTTTGTTCAAAAAAAAATTATAGTGATTGTTTTTCTTGTCATATTTGCCATCATTATTGTATCAAAAAAGTACATGATTAAGGCCCTTACAGTAAATCTATCTCAGTGAGATCGCCACACAGTTATCTGAAACGCTGAACTTGACTGTACTTATTTTAAGCACCTAGCTTTGTTTGATCAGATTAGGTTTGGTAGCTGACTTGTCAATACATAGAAAACTGACTAAACATCTTTCAGTTCCTTCGAAATCCTACTTGCTTCCTTTCAACATTTACCAGTCATCGAAAAATTTGAACCACGTTCTAGTTTAACGGCTTTTCTGTATCTACTGAAATTCAACCTCAATCAACCTAGAACCTGATATAGTTGCGCATCAGCCCATATTACCGTTTCGAATCAGCACAATGAGAGGGAATTAACAAGATAAAGAGAGTCGAAACATCCATAGTATCGATAATGGTTAGAAGGAATATATATTGGAGAATATCTGTGGAAGAATATTAGAACTCAAAATCTAGAGGAAGATATAGAGCGTGTTTATATGCAACCAACCATAAACCATGGTAATCAAGGTTTCCAGCTACTGACCATAGTTATTGGACGGACACCAACTTTATATACTAAACATTATATTGTCACCTGTGAGATATCCGTACGATTGATTAGATTATTCTAAGTTTTATTTACTCTATTATTGATACGTGCATAGAATAATTAAAAGAGATTAGATCAGTAGATATACTGTCCCTGCATATTTCTTAGTTGGGATCCGCATCTTACATTCGCTGATTTAATCGATGATCTAGATACTCAATAAATTGATTTATGAGCTCACTGCTTTTCACTGACCTTAATCTCATTAAGAGATCTAGTCACGTTACTTTGCATGCAGATATATTTTTTACTTAGAATTTGGATCCAAGTTGCATTTTGCTTTGTTTACATCATAAAAGTTCCGTGTACAGAGATTGCGTTTTGAGGTAAAACGCGTTGAGAAATAAAGTTCCTAAGCAGGTAGAGCTTGTTAGCCAGATGATTTCATTCATGACAATAAACATTTTTCGATTGAAGTGGTTGGGATGTTTTACGTAAACCTAGCAATATAACAACCTCGACAGGTAGTACATCTTATGAACTACAACTTCGGAAATAAGTTGCACGGAACTATACTTCAACCAAAGTCAATTTAACTAGTAATTCTTCACTAGTGCCCATGAAAATATTTTTCAACGATTAGTTAGAACCTGTTATCTTTCCACACCTTACTTTCCTAATAAAATCGATCGAACTAATAGGAGCGTACATCATTAACTTACTCACTTTGTGGTACTTATTCAGTAGTTGAGTGTGAATGATTCTATCATCGATAGAAAGTCTACCACAACGTACGAAGACTCATTTTCGAAAAATCGAGGCAAGTAATTTTACAACATCAACCGTTCGACTCTTATGGAGTCCAAAATATTTGGTGGAAATACATTAATACAGAAAGCTAGGATATAAAATATCCTCGTCACAATCCCTTTATTATCGATACTTACTTCAGTCATTGTATTGACGATACAAAAAAATACACTCAGAACTATGAATTATCGTAGGTGAATTCTTTGTAATCTTACATTGCCTGCTATATTTAGATAAATCCTTGGCCAGGACGCATTTCAATCATGGTATTAGGAATTATTCAGAGTACGTAGGTGGCAAGTAAAAAATGAGTCCCTACCCTTTCCATTAGCTGTAAATCGTTACTCGGTGATACTAGGAAAGCGGCCCTAAATCATCCACCTTTATTGTCCTCCAATTTATGCTAGCTTTTAGCTTCAGATCAGTAAATGGTATGATTTCCCTTTTCTAAAATAGACTAGATATAAGTAAGACATAACGTACGGATGACCTTATTGGTTACGCTTTATTAGCTAACATAATTATATATATATAAGCAAGCGGAAGACTCCCCAGTAATATTGTGACTTTGGTTGAGGTTAGAGCGTAAAGAGAGACAGTTGTTTACCGTCTACTTATAATAGGTAAAAACAATTTAATCATTTATTTATATCAGTTATCATATTTACGGTATCTACTATTAAGCTACAGAATGATGATGTCACCTGAGGGAAGCAGTAATACATGAACATTTATTATGTATTGGTTGCTATAACTCTATTTGTACATTTGACAACGAAACCATTTATCACAAAAAAGAATGCCAGGTTCATAGTAAATGGATTTTCAAAAAAAAATTCACATCCATTAATATTGATACCGATGTATACAAATAAAGAAAAAACAAGCAACAAATAGTGGGAATCGAAAGACATGAGGGATTGCTCAGTGTTTACACCAAACCAGTTTATTAAGCGCAAATTAGAATATATGTTAGAAAATAGAACGAAAAACGAATAAATATAAGGAAGTAGAGAACAAATAAATTACAAAAAGTTGTACATTTAATAATGTTAGTTTCTATGATGACGGTTACGTAGTATACATGTAGACTGATAAATGAATGCATCCAGAAAACTTGCCACTAAAATCAATTGGAAAAAAAACCAAACTACTGATTAGATGAAATGATTACAAAAAAAATGATCAGAAGTTCGTTCAGTCATCTACGTAATCATATTACATCGTGAAGATTGGATAAACCGAAGTCATCAAGAAAAGGCCGTGTAATTAGTAGTTACAAATGTTTACAACTACATGATTGTTTATTTGGCAGACCAGTAACAAACTTTGTTTGTTATAAACAAATGAAGTTTAAAATATATTTCGCACGTGATAATTGATGGTATACTTAGATTCTATTGAACATGTAACGTGTAAACTAACACTCGTGGGTCGAAGGTTAAACTACCCTTTCTTCTAACAAGATTCGGTTAACTTAGTAATGCGATTAATTCTTACATGAGAAATGTTTCCAATAATTAATAAAAGTATATATACGTGGCTGTTGATTTACAGTCTATAACTTCTGTCTAAAGATTAGATCAAGTATATAAGAAAATAATTGTAATCTAACATGGTATAACAATGTGGCAATATAACCGACAACTGTTTCATCCTAGTATGGGACGCTTTAGCAGTGTGCATTCAAGACCACACTGTGAGTCAAACTCAAGACTTTAGGTCTCACGGTGAGCACTGAGTCGAGATCCAATGTTTCACATTTTTAACTCGAATGAGTGATTAAACTAGGTTATTGAGTAAGTTTTAAACCTGCAAATAAACCCAGGTAAATCATGTATGTAGAACGATGTCTAAAAATGTAATCTTTTCATTCCATTTTCTCACTGTATTTTAATTCTTTCATTTTTCTCATCATCATCGCTACAACAAATATTCTTACCACATTTTTATTTATGTTAATTCCATCGCCTCGTGCTAATGCGATATGGTAACCTAGAATAACGCATATGTAGGTGAAGCTCCATGTTGATTACAACTAACTGATTGACAATACATATAAAAATATAGACAGAGAGGAAGTGAACGTCTATGACATCATTGATAAACTTTATTATCACATGTATTCAGTCATCATTTCCAACCTATACAATGTTATCTAGCCATCTGATATCAAGTCTTAAGCAAAAATTGAATAGTTTTGTCTATTACTTTTTTTATTTTAGTTCACAATACTTCTTTAACTGACATAAATTCAGACTGAAAATGATTTCAAAAATACCTTATTAAAAATATTTGCCGAATCTACCAAGTATAGCGTTCAACAAACAATGTACCAATATTATTTCTAATGGTAAACATTCTAAGCAAATTTTTGACGAAATTGTTGTAAACCATAATGTAAAAAAGGAACGCTAACAGCGAAAATAGGCCTAGAATATTCTCACCTGTAAATACTCCTCCAATGATTGCACATGTATTTGTCAAGAAATGTATAAATGACCTGGAAAAAAAAGTAAACAGATTTAAAATTGGGCATCATCATCGATGAACAAGGCGGATTTGATACAGATCTAAAGGCAATGATTGGTAAAGCAAGGGACGTATTCCTACATTTGAAGAACATATGGAACTCAAAACAACTGTCTGTCAGTCAACATCAAAGTCAGAATCTTCAATACGAACGTCAAGACAGTTCTGCTGTACAGAGCTGAAACTTACAGAACTTCCATAATCATCATCAAAATGGTACAAGTATGCATAAACAATTGTCTACACAAAATACTCTATGTCCGTTAATCGGATACCATCAGCAACAGTTTGCCGTAGAAGAGAACAAACCAGCTTCGGGTTGAAGAGGAAATTAGGAAAATACAGTGGATGTGGATAGGACATACATTGAAGAAATCACCAAACTGCATCGAGAAGGAAGCGCTAACTTTGAATGCTGAAGGTAAAACGAAAAGCCGAAAACCAAAGGACACACCGTGCCGAGAATTGGAATCAGACATGAAAAGAATGAGTAGTAACTGGAGAGGATTTCCCGGGACAGAGTTCGATAGAGAATGCTGGTAAGCGGCCTATGCTCCTCCAAGAGGGGTAACAGGCACAAGTAAGTGAGGTTTAAAAGCCAACCAGTATACGATAAAGAGATTTACGTTAACTAATGTAATGACAAAGTTAGTTGGGAAATATTCAAGTTTGTCATTGCAAGACGGTGGTTATTTGTATTAACAACAACAATAATAGCGGATAACGAACTACACTTAAGAAATGTGAGGTTGAGTAAAATGCGTATATGATATGAAAGTCTAATAGTTAAGATTGGAGAACGAGTGACTAATAAAATAAGTTTTATCCGACTGTTTATAACAATTGTTATGCTATTAAATAAAAAAAACTTATTCTACAGAGAAGCTAATTATCTTCTCATATCCGTTCAACTAAAGAGTTTACGTTAATAGTTCAGTTCTGTATGCAGCCATCACTCAGACACATTGTATCATTGCACATCATCTATCAATCAGCATTGATTTTACTCATCTCATCAAGTATGAACTAAATCATAGTAAAGGATACAGATTTATCATGTGAATATCTTTTATATACATTACAATATTTTCGACGTAATTTTATTAGAGTGCTTACTTTTTCTCTTCGGTAATTTTAACAAGTAAAGGGGCTATTTCATAATTGAAAAATACACCAGGTAATCCTTGACCATCACCAGTTAGAGGCGTACCTTTGGAATGCCATGTAGCAGAGTATTGATTAGTTATCACGGTGCTTTCCTATATATTCACACAGAGAAAATCAGAATTAACGAAGCAAGCATAAACTAATTGTTTTAGAAAAATATACATATAAAATGAACACTGGACGTTGTGGTAACTTGTGCTAACGATAGGCTAATGTATGTATTATTATTATTATTAGCTTTATTCAATATTATATTATTTGGTACAAAATCGAATTCTCAGCATAAAGTATTTCAACATGTTTACGTTTCTTATTTTTCGTTGCTCCTGATGATAAACATTCAGTGATCGCCAGTTGGATGTCAGCAGTTCAGTCAATCGACATATGAATAATGTATGTTCTTTTTGCTGCATGTTCCCAGCAAACACGACATCTCTGATTAGGCCTTTTGTAACCTTTACAGCGAAAGGTTGTACAGTTTTCAGAAACGCACCGGAATAGGTTGTGTGCTTAATAGCCATAAGGATGTATTAAAACAAACAATATTAGATAACTTGTTGAAATATATAGATGACAGGAACAGGTAGCCCAGATGTTTAAGCAGGCCGCCCGTATTATCGGTAGACTAATAATAGTTTTATTTTTGTGAAAGTTTCACATTATAATAATGAAATATACGGCAGTAAATTTCTCACAGAATGGATAACCAGTTAGTACATATGTACATCGATAACATGATCTAACCACATTATTTCACGATACTCATGTTAACCCTTCATTGTCCAACTTTTTTTATTTGCAACTAATTTCTGTATTTCGATTGTTTAAATTAGTTGAAGATGAATTTCAAGTTAGTTAAATGCTAAGAAAATGGTCCAGAATTGATATGGAACGCCATCCAATTGGAAGGTATAAAGTGAGATGGTTGGACCTGCAAACAGTTCGAATGATTGAGTCAGGTCTAGAGGTTAAGTCGCTGATAAAATCTTAGTAGTGATGGTCATAGTTCTTTTGTCGTTTGTCAACAAATATCACCTATGTTGTCAGAGATAGTCGACTGTCTATCAAAAAGTGAGTATACTGTTAGTTTGCTCCCACTGTGTTGATGTGAAGTGTAGTACCTTTGTACCAGGCCATATATTACTTGTGACTCCAAACTACTGAGTGGGATCTCATTCCGTGTTACTAACAGGTTAAGACTTGTGTGATGACATCTATTCAATCATGCGTTTCTCTTGAAATATTAATTTTGCGCTAAAACCACCCGATAAGCATTGTTGAGAATGAAATCGAAGTTTTAGATAAGGGTGGTAGACCAGTTGATGAGGTTCTAAACCTGTATTAACTGAAGAGACTGATTCAGGGGTTACACATGCCACTAATTATCCTCATTTGCAATGTCAGCTAAAGTAAGATTTGGTTGGAATTGTTCAAACCAAGGCATAGCACCAATCCTTGAAATTACTAACAGCTAGTTTGAACAGTGTAGATAGTAGCGAACACTCTATGAGTAAAGATTTTGATATAACAAAAACCAATTAAATATCCTATTGGACGAGACAGTTTAAAATTTATGATAGTTATGGGAATATGTACCAACTTTCACTTCCTAAGACTGATAGGTCCTGGGTTCGAATCTCGCGAGGCGGGATCGTGGATGCGCACTGCTAAGGAGTTCTATAATAGGACGAAATGGCCGTCCAGTGCTTTCAGGTTTTCCATGGCAGTCTAGCTTCAATTGACTTATGAATTCAACTATAAAATTACTAAAATCTCCACAAAATCCCTTCTGATAATATTTTAAAACAACAAATAAAACTTATCAAGTCATTAAAAAGAATGGAGACGTTCTAAATAGGAGAATTTTCTTTTCTACAATGTCATTTTTTAAACTAAACAATAGTATTTATCAGTAATGTGACATGAGGTTTGAATAAATGTTGGTAAATTTATTCAACGATGTAATTGTTCTTCTATATTATAACAGAATACTATGAGTAAAGTTACTGATAAATACGATTGCACAACTTAAAGAAATGACACTGTCGAAAAGACAATTTTATTCGTTGAATCATTTTTTTTGAAAGATTCGTTTTAACAACTTCATGTTGAAGAGCTAAAAAAATTCCAACAAAAAAAGGACAATGTGTACAGGATTTACGAAATTTCACCAATATGATTTTAAGTGTAACACACATATGAGTTACAACATACATTTCGACGAAGGCTGATATACATAGTCGGTACCAGTTTTAAGTAGTAAATAACCATCTGGGAGTCTGAAAATTCGGAAACAACACAAATAGTAATTGTTTGTAAATAAACTAAAGTGAGTAGTTACATGGTTGAAGGATTACATAATAACTAGCGAGGGAATTAAGACGAAATACACTTTTGATAACTAATTAAAAAATTATTAATAATTACGTAAGAGTAGAAAAACAAATGTTAGGACTACATAGGAACAAAAAAGGGAAAACAGATTTGGAAACAGGTGGGATATAAAGTTTATTCTAACATACTCTGCTATAGCTTATGTTAATGGCCGAGGGTGGAGAGTCCGCTCTCCCTCTTGAAATGCTCTCACACGGCAATGCGTATACAGCCTCTGCCAGGGAAGTCCTGCTCACTGCCTTCTCGTGATCGGGTGTTGTTTACGAAAGTGAGAGGATGAAAAGCGAATGTCCGGCGCTTTAACCGGGTTGGTGGATGTGGAGGATCCACCTAGGGGAGTTCGAAAACCCTGATTCCAAACCAATGGTGTACATGGGCTCCAGTATCCTGAAGGAACGAATGGCGTATGAATCTATTGTTGGTCACCGGCTACCATGGGACTGCATCTCCTTAGGATGCTCCACTGCCTTGTGGATCAGACCTTTAGGTCAAAAGCTCCGAATGTGGCCCCCTGAGAAAACCACCTGCTTCGGTTTGGGCACCTGGGCAGTATCACAGTGCTCACACAGATCAAATGAGATTTGTGCGGCGCACATATATCTGGTGCCCGTTTGTACCAATATTTGTGTTCAAATAAATAAATAATTTCGAAAAGGGGATGATGTACTTACTTACTTGTGTCTCATATATGACTAACTCCATGTGAGCAGTAGAAATAAAAAAGCACGTGGATGAAGTGAAGTCTTTGTTTCCGGTTGGTACAATCGAACGATTATTAACTACGGTATCCAGCATGGATACAATAAACGTTTTATCTAAACTTTTTACTAACAGTTGAGTTAATAATTAAACTAGTCTGTGTGGATCGTTTTCATATTGCCGAAGCGATCGGAATTCATATCAATGAACTTAAATTATATTTTCTCATTTGAAATTCTTGCAACCTCTTTCTTCCCCCCCCCACATTGGCCATTAACATAAACGTATGTTAGAATAGAATTATTACTCCACCTTTTTCCAAATCTGTTTTCCTTTTTCTGATCTTAGATAGTTGTAACATTTGTTGTTTTTCTATTCTTGCGTAACTATTAACAATATTTGAATGGTTATCAGAAATGTTTTTCCTAATCCTCTCATTGGTTACTATGTATTTTGTTAATCTTTTAACTATGTGATAGTAATGGTAATAATGAATAAATCCAATTCAAAAATTACTGAGTTCAATGATTATTTGTCAAATTATAAACAATCTTGTTATCTGTTCCGTGATACTGATTGAAATCAATTGATCAGTGAATAAGCTATCATGGTATTAAAAAAGAAATAAAGGTAATTTAGAGGGAAAAAACGCCTCTTCTAGTTTAATTTTATTCAGTAATCAGTTGTTATTAGCGCTCCCAGGATTTTCTTTTTTTTTCTTTAAAATCTCTCAAGTGGACAGTTATCTCTCATACTTTTGAACGACAAACTATTTACAGTCTAATAATTCTTTTTTTTTAACCTTAAAATCATTTCCAATAATTTCTCATCAGGTAATATTCTTCGTTCATATAATTGTATTTTAATATGATGGGAATTTTTCAGCGCTTAAAATCATTGTGTAATTTTCGGGCAACACTTAAAATTTCCACATAATTGATGATGTAATCTCTTTTTATTTTTAAGCAGACTACCATATTTACTTAATAATAATAGGTACAACTGTACAGCTTTAGTAAATGAAGTCATCATCGAAGAAACATTTTCTTTCCTGAGTTATGTTTGTTTTCTTTTTTAATAGTTAGAAAATTAAAGTGTAACTACTAGGATGGGTTAGGTGTTAATGAAATTTTTCAAGAGATTGATTATGAAAAGAATGACTGAATGATCCTTTTTCACTGGAAATTGTTGAGCAAACCAAGGTAATATATTTAAGGAAAATCAACTCGCTAAAAAAACGCTAACCAGAAAAAATCATTCAATATATTTAAGGAGGCAGGAGTATACTCAATGTAGTAAGCGAAGTTCAAGGTAGGTTATTAGTTGTCTTCAAAAGAATCTCAGCGTTATATTATGCACCCCAACGAATAAAACGCAAATAGAGTACTTATTACTTATGACCACATGATTTTTGTACAAATGTACACAGTTTAAAGACTAGTCTCTTTATGACTACGGCTCTCATTATTTAATAATTATTCAATAAAACAGAGGAATTCGAGTACAAATTGTGTAGATAGTTAGTACTTCTTGGTTCTCCACATTGTGGAAAAATGTTTTTTCTGTTGAGACCTCAGAGTAAAATGGATTGGTAGATGAGATTTTTGTCCTCTACTTTCGGAACTCAAGCTTGATGTTGGTTATCCATGGTCCAAGAGGCGTAGTGTTTTTAGGGGCGACCTTTTCTCTCATTTTTACACCTGTAAGAAGGGAGCATAGCTGAAGATTTCGGTTAACCATGGAGAATAGATTACTGCGGACAAGCCCCAAACATGGCTGGCAGTATGATTTCATCCTCAGATTTGAAACTAGTTGCTTTTAGTCCCAACAGTCTTTAACCAGCTTGTGCGATCTGAAAAAACCTCAACGAAAGTGTTTCAGTTGATGTACTTTATTCTAGCCATTGAAATGGACAAGTATGACTACTGATTCAATGTACCAACTATGGCCAGGAAACTGACTACTCATTATCGATTTCCAATGGCCATTAAGAGTAGAAGATACTCGTAAGTTACTAGTATTTCACCACAGATGCCTTAGAAATATTGCTCGCATCTGCTGGGATCACCGGGTAAGTAATAGTGAGGTTAGACACAGAGTATTAGGAAATGATGGCAAATCAGTTGGTGAGGTTGTGGATCTTCATCGACTGAGGTGGTTGGGCCACGTGTTACGTATACCTTAACACTGATTACCAAGACGCGCTATGCTGACTAGTGTAGGGGATGGTTGGAAGAGAGTTAGGGGCGGCCAAACCAAAAGTGGCATCAGTGCTTGAAGTCACTAATTTCTAGTCTGAGCCATGTTGGCAGATGCAGACTACTTGGTTGGGGTCCGTGTGACTATCGTAACCAGTGGTTAGAGACTCTGTGTGACATGGCTCAGAATCGATCACAATGGCGTAGGTGTATACACTCTGTATCTTCCCTTAAACCTTGAGATTAAAATTGCTTCATATCTGTCTTCCTTCCTATACTATATCCTTATATACAACCTATCTTTTATATACTACCACCACTAAATCAACTATTTCTATGAATTCGGTGATCATCTTGTTGTGCTAACGAGGTATGTCAACTTGGACCGATGCATATGTGTGCCTGGTCCTGCGTTGTAGCTGACTGACTGACTCACTATCGATTTCCAATACTTTTGGAACCTTGTAAGTCTGTAACCACTCGTGAAATAGCCCTACTCTTAGGGTTTCACTACCATGAATAAATCGATATGATACATGGGAGGTGACTGCTAGGTATATGCAACGCATGTCGTCGGATATTTTGACAAATAAAATGTAGCGACTTCATCAAAAGATTTACCTCCCATAGGAATTTTCATCTCTAATATTTCTACTACTTAGTCGACGGTGTCTCTGAACATTAGGAGTGCTATATATGTCATCAAGGAAGTGAACGAGTGTTTATTTTTAAGTTATCAAGGCGAAGATAGGACATTCTAAATAAATACAGATAATACTTACGTGTTTGTACAGCCAGTTTTGTTCCATCTAGTGGATTAACTTGACCAGGATATGATTCACCGAAACGAAGCTCCCCGATTGAATGAGACACATTGAACTAGGTTAAGACATTGGGGCATAATTAGTACATTACAATTAT
Source organism: Schistosoma mansoni (assembly GCF_000237925.1). Taxonomy (NCBI): domain Eukaryota; kingdom Metazoa; phylum Platyhelminthes; class Trematoda; order Strigeidida; family Schistosomatidae; genus Schistosoma; species Schistosoma mansoni. The sequence continues at coordinate 60,721,693 of NC_031495.1, read as the reverse complement.
AATGGAAATACCTTGTAAAGAAATATTATAGAGAATGATTATAATAAATTGAAGATAAAAATCACCCATCAAATATTTAAATAAAATTCATATGAACAAATCGCTCAAATGATAGCCAATTCAGGAAATTCAGTTATTCATTCTCTGAAGAAGTGGCTTACACTGAGTCACGAAACGTCAGAAAATCTAATTTTTCTACTCATTGAAAAATTACAAATACTTTATTTGTCATAATTACATAATTAAGCGTTATTTCAGAACATCCTTTAAACCGGTGTTATTAAGAGAAAAGATTTCCTGTTTTGGGGGATGTAGGTTAATCAAGATAAACAAATAAAGGCGATAGTAACCATTGTCAGATTTTAACGACCAAATAAATTCATTATTGAGTATTGAATACATAAAAGCATACTGAAACGATTAACAAATGGATATATGAAAAGCAGCAACAGTTTGTAACAAATCAACGTCATCAATAAAATAAGGCACCTGTTGTGAATCTACTACTCCATGCACTCCTTTTGACTACTGACATCAAATGGAGAGAACACTTGCAGATCTTATTTCTTCTTTGCATTCATCAGTACGTTTACATGAAGTTTTGGACCAAATGTCTGGTTATTTACCTCCTTTAAATGTTAATTAAAGTGACCAGTTGTCAAATAAAAATCCGAGAGCATAAAAGAACCTGTTGTTAAAGACAATATCTGCAGCTTGTGTTGTACTCGCCTAGTAAAAATTCTGCGGTTGACCTTTCTCTTATAAATTTAAGTCTAAATCTCGACATCAGTGTGGCAAGGTAGAAGAATTGAATCAAATTACATCTAACACGCACAGAAAATATAATTATGTATGATTTGAATTCTGACCAATACAACTGACATGCCAAAATCCTCAATAAAATACCACATAGTAGTTCAAGTATTTATATAAATGATGCTTCTAGACTTATACGCTAGTCAGGTGAAAAGATATATAAATTCCTCAAAATATATTATTGTGATGGGTATCGTATCAAGTACGGAGAAAGCTACTCAATCAAATACTTACGTTAAGAATACAAAAACAGATAATAAAATAAGCGAAAGGCAGTGTGGATGAAACTTTTTTGAATGCCATAACCTCGAATTAAACTTCAACTCACCTGAACGGGACCGAGACTTTGAAAGCTATGAAAGTGTGCATGGTTTTCAGTGTAACTATGACCAGGAGCAATATGAAACGCCCCACCAACTCGATTGACTGTTAAATTCCCATGAATTCTGCATCCTTCATTGCCTATCTTTTGTTTAATCTCGTTCCAGTTTTCCTTTCGGCACTGTTCAAATGCAGATATATTTACAAATATCCATCGCATTTCGTTATACGCCATTTGAACTTCCTCACATGTATTACAGCATCTTAAAATATAGTCATGGTAGTATATACATCGATTAATGACCGAATGAAAATCAGGGAATGTGAAAACAGTCTCATACAGTATGCTGACACAGTCCTCTTTGATGAAGGGATTGATCCAATGGAGTCTCTTGGACGAGCAGGTTCGGAAGGAGTTTCTCTCCTTATAAATCTAAAATGTTTCAGGACCAATTACATCGCCTAGACTGCTCATAGGATGCATTGACAACTTTACTTATCTTGCGAGTTACATCAGTCTTATTGGATTACTGTCCGGCGAAATCTCAGCTGGCGTTTGCCAACCTAGATCACTTGTGATATAAGGGAAATTACCGTCTGCCGGTAAAAAGGCGTTGATACTGTGCAGCAGACCTCTTAGTATTGCAATACGGGCATGAGAAATTGTCTATAAAAGTGGAGGATATACCTAGGATATAACTTTTTGGTCACGGGTATCTTCGAAAAATTGCTCGAATGTCATAAGATATCTTAGTGACCAATGATAAAGTAACAAATATAGTACCAAATAAAGAGATGGGGGGTCGGTTGATGAGGGTGTGAATCTTCACAAAATTGAGTGACCGGGTGAGACATGCATTATATAAATTCAAACACCGTACACTAAAAACATGCAATGCCAGCTTGAATCAGATTCGATTATAAGAAACCTGCATATGGGTTAACGAAATGATTGACGGTTGGACTACCTAGCAGTTATGGTTTATGTGAAAACCACGATCAGCGTGGTTGAAGACGATGAGTATCATGGATCAGAACCGATCACAATGGCGCAGATCTATTCACTCTTTAACTTCATTAGGAACTTAGATCCAAATATTCCTTCATACGTATCTTTTGCTAATTTATCCTATTACCAATGATACTCTTACTAGCTCTACTATTGTGAGATTTGGCCTGAAAATTTCATCTCTCTGTTCTAATGGGGTATGGCAAATTGAACCAATGTACATACGTAGCAGATCCTACGTTATGACTGACTGAATGGACTGAGAAATCATCGTGAGAACTAGAAGTGATACCCTAGCACAAAGAACGATTATTTAACGTTTCCATTTTAAACATCTGATTGATTTATCAAGCATCCGTAGATGGCTTAGTAAGAGGGCATCAAAATGATGAAGGGTGAAGAGTATCCACTTTTAAATCCGCTGTATTATAACAATGTCATTTACTGAGTGCAGACCAATAATCCAAGACGTTCAATAGAAGCTCAGTATCCCTGAAAATGGTCCGACTCATTTCAAGCGACATATATACATATTTAACTTGGACTTTCATGAAATTTTTATGATCACTCATACTTTTCATAGCATCCCACTTGTACAATTCTTCTTGCCGACTTCAAACTGCTATTCAAATCGATCTGTTAACTTCCTTCAGAAAGTATACTATATTGATTATCGTTCACTATCATGTACCTTGCTACGTACATCTTTTAAGCTGTTGTCACATTGCCAGATTCCTAAAGTACATGGTGCATAACTTTTACTTAGTGTTGTAAAAGTTATTTTAGTTGATCCTCCATATATATATGTATTCATCACTGTTATCACTAACTTTACCACCTGTAGCCAATAGTATATGTAAAACAAAAACAGGGATTCTGAAAGTTGTCAATAATCTTTATCATACAGCACTTGTCCCAGCATCTGATCTATGAGGCGTTTCACCTTAGTAGTAATCCAAATCGGAAGTGCATCCATTGCGTAGCTAAAACGTGTGACACGGAATTGAATAACGTGCGCTAGGGAGAATGCTTGTTACCGGGGAAACAATGTGCAGACTATTTATGACGAACTGAACAACATAAGGATACACGGTAAATGCCGAAACAATACAATTTTATCTAGCTTGTTGTATGATGAGAAACTTAAAATAGTCTAGACCAACTCAAGAAACATGAAGAGACGACATTACAATGTCCTCAGAGTTTAGTGTAGCAAAATGTTTAAGAAATTTCGAAAAAACAAGTGTGCATAATTCTTTTGCTTTAGTTAGAAACACACCACTGCTTCTCAGAACTAGAAAGGACAACAATGCCACAATTAACGGGAGAATCAGTGATATTAACGATAGCAAGCATCGGATTCTAGCGCTAAGTCCATTTACCTATATGGTTAAACAGTATTTCGATATTATAGCTGGTGTCCATTAGCGATAAAAACCCTTATAATTTTTAACCCTAACTTCTAATCCCAATTCGAAACCCCTGTGACCCCATAAAGTAGGTATCTTCTCGAGGTTACACTGACGTGAATCAAAGGACACCAATAAAGTATAGCCTCACCGAAAAGACATTTATACGACGATTCATGAGCGTATCAATATTTCCCAGGGAAAATAGACTTCAAAGCGACAGGTGAACTTTCCTTTTCGCTGATACTATGTGCAGTCAAATAGACCTTACTTAGTCTGACGCGAATAACTGGTGCAGGTATAGTGAATGATAAAGTGAGCTGATCGTTCCTTTGGAATCTTTAACTTACAAATAATATATACACTGATCAAAGAACCCAGTGTTTTATGACCTACTTCCTTGAAGGAGACTCTGCTCCATAACAGGAGCCACAATAATTGGGGTCTCTCGTCGTTGTGAGAGCCGAAGCATCATTAACAGCTGGGAGAAATATTGATGAGTATGAGCTTACCATGGCGAACACTATCCGATACAGGAGTGCCATCAACTGAAACACTAGTCTTATAAACCTCGTGCATAACATTCAGCTGCTGCGCACCTGTTGTGTCCATTGTATCTAGGCTTAAAACTACAGTTTGCATCCAAAGCGCACAAACTTGACTTACATCTGCACGGGATAAAGTTTAGCGTTATATCCATGTAGATAGACATCTTTTCTCCACGATTGACATCCACAATAATCTCCTGTTTATTCTGTGTGTGCGTAAACGAAAGAAGTTCTGATGTGAACAAAATTCCGATGATTAGACTACTTATTATTGAAACTAAAAACGGTGGAATGGGCTAGACCAAAAATGTAGACAAAATACCCAAAGCCCCTGACAGTGTTTTGATACGAAAATCTTTGAGTGGTTTTGCAAAAGCATCGAAATTCTGAAGAGACTTCATTGCATAAGCCATCACCGAACAAAACAACTTCCCACTTATTTCGTAATGTATGCATATACAGACAAGGTCATTGAAGGACGTGCCACGTCCAATATAACAATAAACATTTGAGTGGACAAATGATTATCGAGGAAATAAAAAAACTTTTTACTTAGCGAACCAATGTGTACAAAAACAGTGGACTATCAGTTTTTTGCACAATCATACTAAAAAGGTAAAGGACTTAAAAACATACCGAAGAATACCAAACGATTTCCTCAGTCTTGTAGCAGTAAATAAATCCCCAAAATAAATAGCGATGTAAGTCTTCAAAATTGGATACCGATCACATAAGTTTTAATGGACTCGCATAGCTAAAGGCTCTCGGCCATGCATCAGCACCAGATTACGAGTGGGAACGCTGTGCTCAACAACCTCCAGATTAGAACAGTTGATCCACGATATACTGACAACCTATCAAATATATCTTCGAACATCCTGGCTTCTGATTTTTGATTTCAGTTGCTTTGTACGATTCATAATAGTTGTTACCGGTTAAGGCGTTGTCAAACTCCGAATACCTGTGGCAACTTCAATTTCTATTCGTAAGGATCGGAGATCAAGCTATTATAGTTATTTCCAACTGGTTTTTACCCTTATTATTAACTAACCAAGGATTGAACGTATCGTAAAGTGTCCTGCTACTACACTTTATTAAGTAAATTAAAGTATTTACGACTGCGTCGTAACAAGACGGCAGGCCTAAACAACTTGGTTTATGTCTCTGAAATTTCTGAGGATGTAGGATCACTTAGCATCTTGTCTTCGTGTCGTTGAAACCGTTTTTGAATATCATTTTCATGTTGAAACCAAGACCTGGCTGATGAACGACCAAAACAAACGAAAACAAAGCAAAATAGGTAAATAAAGCGACAGTGACGTAGATTAACAATGCAATGAGCTAAGTCACGGTGACTAAATTTCGTTATCGTCTGGAATGTCGTCAAAAGTGAACGAAGTGTTAGATAGATTTATCATCAGGAAGAATTAATGCAGAAGACGTTGTTGTCACATTTGTTAGTGAGCATTTCGAGATACATTGTCATGTGTCTGTGCCAAAGTTTTTCTCCCGAATTGTCATATCAACACTGGCAAAACTTATATGAGTTGGTAACGATATAACAATAAAACTAAACGCTGATAACCCTCAATTTATTTCGGTTCAGGTACTGTAACAAACCGTTGATGCAAAGCTCATCTTCACATCAGTTGACAGCTGTACTTGTCTATAGATAGGTTGACGATATGTTGGTTTAGATATTGAATACGGCACATTATGACCAGAACCTATGTTCTTTTGTGTTGCACAATACATGCTTCTGAACGAAAGTCATTCTACAAAGATTTCTAGCTAAAGAGTCCCAGCAGGAATACAGACAGCATTTCATATGGATTATTAAACAAGCTTTTTCTTGTGATAAGGAGTGTAATGCTAAAATCCATCGAAAAATATAATGCAGACGTATCAGTAATAATAACTAGTGATGTTCTTCATTTACCAATATAATAAAGAAACAAATTTTGTAGAGGCTGGTACTATTTCAAGCCCATATAGGCTATTCTCGTTTCTGGACAGACCAATTTATTCTATTTCCTCAAGTCGAATTTTGACCTTACGGCTTATAGACCTAATTAAATAGGAATAATATATTTGTAAAATCTCATCGAATGAATTTGTAGTAAATCCAACGTTTCGCCTGGCAATCTGGTCCATGCTTTTTCAAGGAATTATAATCAAACATCAAAATTATCGAATATAAATAGGTACACGGTTCTTCAAATTCATTTGCTGAGATTTTACAAATATATTATTCCTGTTTAATGTCTTACATCAACTTGGCGCTCAAATACTGTGAAACTATTCGCTCTAATTTAGACGAGAGTTCTTATGTTTATAGACCTAATATTTCTGACTTTTTATATAATCGTATGTGCGTTGACTGTTTGCCCCACTCATTGCGTGTCAGTAATTTATTTTTGTCTGAACATAAATATCAAGTAACGTTTGATCAATTGACTTGACTCACTCGCCATCTCTACTACCTTGTTCGTCCTTGACCTTGGCGAGGACCGATGAGCTGTCCGACGTTCAGTGACCCAGCTGCCGGATGATTTGACTAGGGCTCGGTGAGATTTCACTGGCACTACAAGTTGTTTCCATATTCGACTTTCAAACTCCGATATAAAAGTCTGCCTATTTTAAGGTTATAACGTAACTTAAGCAGAACATGAATAATACAGTGATCAGAACTAACAATATAACACGCTTACGAGCCACATATATTTCCACATCATTAACAAGAATAAATCTACAAAGGCATTAGAACGGCTTAAAAATCCAATTGGTTCTGGTGTCCCAGAAACGAAAGAACTTAACGGTCCTGTTTGAAGTTGTCACGGATACACAATGTATGGAAACGCAACTATCCAAACCTATTTTTATACGGAAGTTCCAAAATCAACTAATTTGGAAGTTTGAAACGAAGAGATAAAAATATGCGTTTCAGTAGTGGTCGATGCACTTAAGCTTATATCATCTAAGCTGCCTAGTTGATGTAAGAGATGCCCAGCAATCCATACGCAAACATAATAGGGTGCGGAATATTAACCAACCTACTTCAATTAAGATTGTGCCTAGTAGAACTTGTAAGGACGATATCGGCGATAAAAACTTGAAAATCATTTAATTTGCGGAATTATTTGCCACTACAAATGGATCAGGATCATAAGACACAGAGGAGAAGACAACTGAGATTTGTGAGAGCACACTCACTGGACTCACTGATAATAGCAAGTACTTACTTCTGCCTGATAACGTTCGTGGAGGAGCATAGACCAACATAGACCACCAGCATTCTCCATTCAGCACTGTCTTGGGCAATCCTTCCAAGTTCTTTCCAGTTGTTATTCATCCTTTTCATATCTGCTTCCCATTCCCGACGCAGTGTGTTCTTTGGCCTTCCTTTTTTCCGTTTCCCATCAATATTCCAAGTTAGGGCTTGCCTCGTGATGCAGTTTGATGATTTCCTTAATATATGTCCGATCCACTCCCAACGTGTTTTCCTAATTTCTTCTTCATCTGGAAGCTGGTTTGTTCTCTCCCAAAGTAGGTTATTGCTGATGATATCCCGCCAGTGAATGTTGAGTATTTCGCATAAAGAACTGTTTATAAATCCTTGTACCTTCTTGATGATGGTTGTAGTAGTTCTACACGTTTCAGCTCCGTACAGTAGATTTGTCTGGACGTTTGCATTGAAGATTCTCACTTTGATATTGGTTGATAGTTGTTTTGAGTCCCATACGTTTTTCAATTTTAAGAATGCGTCCCTTGTTTTACCAATACTCGCCTTTACATCTGCATCTAATCCCCCTTGTTCAACAATTATGATTTTCAGGTACGTGAAAGATTCCACATTTTCCAGAGCTTCTCCATCGAGTGTGGTTGGGTCTGAGCTTTCCGTGTTGTATTTGAGGATCTTGCTTTTACTCTTGCGTATGTTTGAGGCCTACTGGTATAGAGGCTACTGCTACATTCGTTGTCTTCGGAGAGTAGACAGCCTTGTCTGACTCTGAACCTTACTGGAAATGCACTTATCAGCTGTCCTACATGCCCAACTTTGCAATGTAGTCCGTCGTATGAATTCTGCATGATGTTGACGATTTCCTCAGCTACCCACACCATTGTGTCGGAAAAGGTTCTTCCGTGCTCTCCTGTCCATACTGTTAAACGCCTTCTCATAGTCAATTAAGTTGACGTATAGTGACGAGTTACACTCAACTGATTGTTCGACGATCATCCGTAGTGTCGCGATTTGGTCTGTGTACGACTGATCCTAGCGGAATCCAGCCTGTTGATCTTGAAACTAAGCGCCTACTGTGTCATTCATCCGGTTCAACAACACTCTGTTGAAAACGTTTCCTGGTGCAGACTACGGTGTGATGCCTCTGTAATTCTCACATTTGCTCAGACCTCCTGTCTTTGGTATCTTGATGAGGTATCCTTCTTCCCAATCCATTGGAACTTCTTCCAAATCTTCCTCAATAGGACGTGAAGCATGTTTGCAGTTACTTCAATGTCTGACTTCAGCGCTTCATCTGGTATATTGTCAGGTCCTGCCGCCTTCCCACTTTTGATTTGTCTGATGGCCATCTTGATTTCTTCGATCGTTGGTGGAGTGACATCTATGGGAAGGTCAGTGTGTGCTGCCTCGGTTTTCAGTGGATTCAATGCGGCTGGTCTATTCAGAAGTTCCTCGAAGTATTCTACCCATCTGTCCCTCTGTTTCTGAATCTCAGTGATTGTCTTTCCTTCTTTGTTCTTGACGGGTCTCTCTGGTTTACTATATCTCCCTGCTAGTTTCTTCGTTGCATCATATAGTTGTCTCATATTCCCTTCTCTTGCGGCTTTTTTTGCCGTCGTTGCTAGTTCTCCCATGTATTTCTGCTTGTCGGATTTAATGCTCTTCTTCACTTCTTTGTTTGCTTCAGTGTATTCAGCTTGTGTCTTGACTTTTTCCGCTCGTGTTCGACTGTTGTTAGTTGCTGTCATTTTGTTCTTCCTTTCTTCAATTTTGTCCAGGGTTTTCGTAGAGATCCATTCCTTACGATGATGCTTCTTGCAGCCCAGAACCTCCTGACACGTTGAAGTTAGTACTTCTTTGATCCCTTTCCAGTTGTCCTCCAAAGTAGTTTCTTCTTTCTGTAGATCCTGAAAGGCTTGAAACCTGTTGTTGAGGGTTACCTTGAATTGGTTGAGTTTGTTAGTATCTGGAAGGAAAGCTGAATTGAATCTTTGCACTGCTATTTCCCCAGTTGTCCTGTGCTTCTTTAGCTTCAGTTTCATCTCGGCTACAACCAGATGGTGATCCGAAACTACATCAGTTCCTCTCCTTATTCTCACATCTTCCATTGTCCTTCTGAATTTTTCGTTGATACAAATATGATCTATCTGGTTCTCTGTTGTGTGGTCCGGTGAGATCCATGTAGCTTTGTGTATGTGTTTGTGTGGGAATATTGTGCCACCTATAACCAATTTGTTGAATGAACATAGGTTTGCGAATTTCTCCCCATTTTCATTTCTCTATACCAGTTCATGTTGTCCCATTATATTTTCATATCCTGTGTTGTCCATTTCGACTTTGGCGTTTAGGTCTCCCATAAGGATGGTTAAATCCTTTCTTGGAAACTTCGCTATGGTTGATCACAGCCTCACCTGGAACTGATCCTTATTGTCGTTGTTGCTATCATTGGTGGATAACATTCAGGATGATTCCCTCCTTCTTTATTTCGAAGGTTGCTTCGATGATCTTGGATCTGTGAGATTCCCATCCTATAAGTGCATTTCGTGCCTCTTCGGACAACATCAGAGCAACTCCCTGAATGTGTGGAATATTTTCCTCTACATGACCGGAGTACAGTAGCATCTCTCCCGTATCTAGCCTTTGCTGTCCAGCTTGGGTCCAATGGGTTTCACTGATTCCAAGTACTGCCAATTGTATCGCCTCATTTCCATTGCTATTTGACCGCTCCTTCAGGTCTCCCACACTGTTCGGACGTTCTATGTACCTATAAAGAGTGTTACTCTGGTTGTCCTCGTGACTTCCGAAGAATCCCGGTTTTCATCATGAGGGGTCATAATTCTTCCTTGAACTCGTAGGGCAGAGTTTAAATGGTTTGAATTATTTTTCTGGTTAGCGTTTTTTATAAAGATATTTTTCTACGGGATGGGGTCGCTAACCCCGTACACAACCCTCTTCCTTTACCCGGGCTTGGAACCGGCAGTAACTTTAGGTCCAATTATACTCATGTACTTGAAATTCAAGTAAGGAATTTTCTTGTACATAGGAGTAATAACTTTAGAATGTTTTTTCAGTCAGGTTTTTTATGGTCGAGTCCTCATGGTATTAGTTCTGGTCTCACAATTCTTGAAGTTGAACATGAGTTAACTGAGAATATTCATATTTACTTTGCAACAGTTCTAGAAGGTCAGGAATAGTGAAGGTGGGATTAGTTGATGGGTATGTCATGACTCATCCTTCCAGGCATTGTCACCCTTTCAGCAACTCCCCATTCACACTTAAATATATCATTTTATCCCCAGCCGAAATGTGTTCTTCAAAAGTGCTAAACATCATATTGCTGGTTGTTACGATAAGAGAAGTCAGTACGGATAATATTGCCACTGTAACGTAAGATCTTGTAGATTAGGCAGTCACGTAATGACAAATTCACAATTTTAGGATTAGGTCTATCATAATAGTAACAAGTATTGATCTACTCATACATAACTAGACCATATTTCTACAGAGTTAAACACAGAAAACCATGTTGTTCGTTAAAACAAAATATATCAGGAAGCAGTTTTGAGATGATTCATTAATATCAGGTTTAAAGTTGTCATTTACTTTCGTGTTTCAGAATGTTCCTGTAAGTACAGGAGAGCTAGTAAGTAAATGAAACATTCTGTGTTGTGTGCTGTCAAGATCTATATGTATTAGCACAAAACATAGGCTACTCATTGCTATATAGCTACAGCAAATATTATTTATAGGAGGCCCGTGAAAAATCGCTTAAGACCTCTAGAGGTTTTTAAATTTTGACTTATATCCCAAAGTCAGTTTGATCCGAAATTGATAATACTCTTCACAAGCTTCGTGCTAATTATTTCTATGACTTGGAAATATATGTTACTACATTCTCGTAGCTTTCAGCTCACAGCTTTTTAAGTCTTCAACCATAAACATTCGTTCGGAATGAATTCTATATGTCTTGTCTTCGACTTGGTCGTGATCTACATTGCTTGTCAGTGTCCTCAGCCTAAATATGCTGTTAAGTTAACCAGAGAGGTCTTGGTAACCGTCATCTGTTAACAGACCCTGTGACAAACAGAGGTAGATATACTCTCTCCTTAAAATGAAAACAACCGCTTTCGGAATACCTGGGGTTTAATGTCAAGGTGTATCTGCAAGACCGTACTATCTATCGAGCACGTTTTGGTACATCCATTCTAAATCATCATGTTGCTACTTATATTTGTGTATTTGAACAATAATCAGTTTCAGCTATTATGGAGGATGACTGATTTCTGTAGCTTGAATAAACTTTATGTTGCCGGTGTTGATAATGGTTTTCTGCCGTACGAGAATGGCTAATAAAGACTAATGTAGTCAGGCTTATAGTTAGCCCTAGGGATTTTGAAAACTTTTGATCTGATAGAACGGTCAACGTGCACCAAAACATTTTGGTAAATGACGAAGTTCGCACTGGGATTTGAATCTTGATCGGTATCCGTGCAGTAACATGTGCTAATATAAAAATAGATCTAATTCAACATTTTGGACCTGCTGTAATATGATTTCCAAATCTATAAAATCTTACGTTGAGGTAATCTCACTTCTGAAACGTCAGGTCTTAAATAGGTGTCCTGAGTTCAACTTCACTGATTTTCTGGAAATCCTCAATGACTAATGTAAGTCTCCCTATTTCACGTACTTTTAGAACAGAAATTACTGTGCTACCCTAGACTCAATGTTTATTAGGTTTACATCAAAAAATATTTGCGGCCTCGTAATAATACCTACAAGTCTCTAAAGGAACAGAAAGTTTTATCTAATCGGTGTCGAATTGAAGCTGTGTACAAACATCTAGAAAGTGAAGGATCACGTGTTCATCTTGATTGGATATTGACCTATGTTTTGCTATATTTTTTAAAGTCTAAAAGCTCCCTACAAGTCGAAGTCCGTAAATGACGCCACCAATACCCACATTTTTTAAGCGTAGTCCAATCTTCAAATGAAACTCACAACTCACGTCTCCTCTCTTGGTCCAGTTTATAGAAGCATGATGGGACGATAGCATCAACCGTTTCGGTAGCAGACGCAACAATGTTCACCACTAAGTATCTACTGTTTATCTTCCTCCTATTATAGTGTTGCTTTTGCTTACTAGAATACCTAAAGCTAATATACCTACCGTAAAAGGCACCAGAACAGTCTATCGACACTTCAGGAGCACGCAGAAATTCGTTTGTTGAGGGAAGATACGGGTTCAACCAATATGGCTCAATGTAATTACGACAGTGCTATCTGGACCCAAATAGCCTGTTGACCGAGACCATCTCAATGACCAATGCTGCGAAGAAGTGTCTTGGCAAGCGCGGTCGGGACACGTCGGTCAGAACTCGATCTGTCGACACGCAGATTGATGTAAGACAGGCACAAGTGAGTCCAAAAGATGCTGACTCACATCGTCCGAAGGAGGAAGGACAGCCTCCAAAGAGGTCTGTCTCAACCAGAAACTCGAGAAAAAAGTCTCTTTTGTCTCCCGTATCCAAAATGAGACCCAGAAGGGAACTTTCGGAAGCCGAAACCACAAGGCTCGGTCAGCTTCCAGCGCGAAAGATGACCCAACCTCCCAAGTCGTCCTCAACCCTCCGGGATCCCATAGTACGCCTGACGCAACTGTGGTTACTACTCCAAAGTACGTCGACGATTGGGTATAGGTCGTAGGAAAAAACGACAAAATGACGTTAAAAGAAATCCTACCCCCACCGAAAAGGTCGAAAAGCCGACGCCTTATCACAGCGACAGATCAGTCATTCTCCATAGAGTCAAGGAGAGTGAAAGCTCGGAACCAAAAGTTCGTTTTGAGCACGACATTGTGTTGATAAAACAACTACTCAACCGAGTCATGCCCCAAAACATCTCCAGAGTCACCTTGCTAAAGTTGTATAAACTGGGAAACCTGGCGCATCTGAAGCCAAATCAGTCTAGACTACTCAATATAGTTTTCAAATCCCCAAACGAATACGACTTAATCTTAGAAAATGGACACAAATTAAAGGGTTCAGGAGTTTTTCTCCGTAAGGACTTACCGTTGGCGGACCGTGTAAAAAGACGGGAAGCCGGAAAAGAACTACAGCTCATATTAGACGCTGGCGAAAAAGACCTGAAAATTGTAAATTTTCGGGTTGTGAGACTTCGACAGAGGATGATGCCGAAGCCACTCTGGGTGAAGCACGAGGCCACTTAAATGGGTTTAGGATCTGTTATACCAATGCCCGGAGCTTGCTCAATAAGCTATGGGAACTAGGTGTACAGATTGACTCAACTAGGCCAGACATAATCGCAGTCACAGAAACATGGCTGACGCCATCTATAGATAGTAGGGAGCTTGATTTCGAGGGTTTTACTTTAGTAAGGGCCGATAGAATACAAACGCGTAAAGGAGGGGGAGTAGCTCTATTCATTAGGAATGCTATTCCATTCACCATTATCGACAGTGTATCCCATGAGAGTGGGAGGTATGAATTAGTTAGCTGCCGCCTAAAATGCAAGGGACAAGAGTTACTGCTTAGTTTGATCTATCGCAGTCCAAGCTGTGAGGTAAACGAGGTCCTGCTAAGCAGTCTCAACACTTTGTCACGAAGTAATTCATGTCTAATCCTAGGGGACTTTAATGCACCCATGGTGGACTGGGGAAATCTGCGGACTGAATCATCAGCAAATTCCTTCGAACAGGAACTAGTTGATGCGGTAATCACATGTGCCCTAGTGCAACACGTGAAGGAAACAACTAGGTACGACCCAGGTTCTGCATCATCCTTATTAGATCTTATATTGACTCACTATGAGGATGACGTTGCAAACCTGGATTACATGCCACCCTTGGGCAAAAGTGATCATGCAGTTTTAAGCTTTGACTTCCATATAACTGTCGATCATGAGCACGCTTCAGCCCAATCCAGACCTAATGTCTGGAAAGCCAACATACCAGACATCATGAAATCAGCATCATCAGTAGATTGGAAAATAGACCCAGAGTCATCGATCGAAACGGCTTGAGACGTATCCCGGAATTTATACTTAAAACTTACCGCCCCCCACATCCCTTGGACTACACCTAAGGGGCCGAAAAACTCCTCACCGTGGTTCAGTAGGGAGGTTCGCATCCTTCTCCGTAAAAGAGGGAAAATGTGGGATAGATCTAGGTTACTGGGGGCTGATGAGGCAAAATCTCAGTATCAAAAGGCTCGAAATACCTGTGCCTCGACCCTCCGTAAGGCCAGAAAGCTGTATGAAGAGAAAGTCGTCAAGTGATCCATAGAATGCCCTAAACGCTTGTATTCGTATATAAACCAAAGGACAAAAAGAAGAAATGTTCCTTCACTATGGGGAGACAGTACTACCTCATCACTAGTGGAGGACGACTTTGGCAAAGCTCAAGTATTCTCTAAATACTTTAGCAATGTATACACCACAGAAACACCCTTCTCACCAGTCTGTGAAAATCCCCCCACACAAACACTGGACAGCGTGACCATTAAAGAACTCGATGTCTTTGGTCTGCTAAATAGGCTTGACATGGGCAAATCCGCTGGACCCGATGAACTGCATCCTAGGTTACTAAAGGAATTTGGGAACTTTGTTGCAAACCCTTTAAGTGTATGTTTTAATCTATCCGTAACCCAGGGTCGTCTACCAAAAGACTGGAATAACGCCATAGTAAGTCCTGTCTTCAAAACAGGTACAAAACATAAGCCTGAGAATTACCGACCAATTAGCCTAACTAGTGTGGTTGTCAAAATCTTAGAAAAGATTATTCGGAAAGAGCTGTTAAAGTATCTCGATGAAAACCGGATCCTTTCGGAAAAGCAGCATGGTTTTAGAACAGGTTACTCTTGTCTCACAAACTTATTAGTCGCTCGTGAAAGCTGGTGCGCTCTTAAGGACAAAAAGTTACCTATAAGCGTAGCCTATATCGATTTCAGCAAGGCTTTCGACAAAGTTCCACACAACTGACTGCTATATAAGCTAAGGAATGTCGGGATTGAAGGCAATCTATTGATGTGGATAAAAGACTTCCTATTTGGGCGTCAACAAAGAGTAAGGGTGAACTCCAAGTTGTCTAGCTGGGAAACTGTGCTTAGTGGAGCCCCACAGGGTACAGTTTTGGAGACAGTGTTATTCCTCTTGTATGTAAATGACCTTCCTTGTCTACTATCATCATCGGTCTTGCTATATGCTGACGATGTCAAGATATGGAGAGCGATACGAAGTAAGGGTGATAGTTTAGAACAGCAAAATGACCTGGAGAGATTATCTGAATGGTCCCAAACCTGGAAATTGCCGATAAACACTTCCAAGTGTATTGTGATGCATATTGGCCACCAGGGTACAGATAAATACACGATGAATAACACTGAGTTACCTATTGTTCAGGCACACAATGACTTAGGCGTCATCGTTAGTCAAGACTTAAAGACTACTGCACACTGCCGTGCAATAGCCGCCAAAGGTTTAAGAAATTTATGGTCCATACGCAGGGCTTTTAGTCATCTTGACGCTAAAACGTTTCTGACTTTGTATACAGTGTTCGTACGCCCTAAACTTGAGTACTGCATACAAGCAGCTAGCCCCTGCCTAAAAAAAGACAGTGAACTCCTGGAAAGGGTTCAGAGAACAGCAACTAGGCTGATTCCCGGAATAGCGAAGCTCCCGTATGGTACTAGACTGACCAAGCTAAACCTATTCCCGCTGTCATATAGAAGAATCAGAGGCGACTTGATTACAGTTTTCAAATTGCTTAATGACAAATTTGCACTTGATATGCCCTCATTTTTCTTGCCTTCCAAAACAGAAAATCTACGAGGACACTCCAAAAAAGTTCACAAGCCCAGAACGAATTACTTGTCAGCTGACTACCGACTTTCCCACCGAATAATCAACGAGTGGAATTCATTACCTCAGCACGTGGTTGAGGCTCCATCCGTCGACTCCTTCAAAAGAAAGTTGGATCAGCTGAGAGACCATCATTGCCAGGACTAACACAGGCCATCAAGCCCCCTGTCCTTTCCAAACTGAAACTGAAAAACAACTAATCTTTTTATTAACAGGACAGCAGATATTTATGATTGAGACTCAGATGTAGTAGGGATGATAAAAAGTAGGGTTCTGAAATGTTACATCAGTCAACTTGAAATCAAAATTGTCAGTAGACAGCATTCACGAGAACTTTGTAAATTTCCGAACACGAAAGCCGTCAACACTTGCTTGCGGGTTATTTTTTTCCAGTTATGTAATCAACAACTCTAAACCAATATCGACTAAGTGCACTCTGAACCACAACCTATCTTATTGATCAGCAGAAATTGTCAAGTTTTCGAAAAAGCATCACGAATCCTAACTATTTCTGCACAATTTTGGTCCAATATCAGTCTGTCAAAGACACAAATAGGTGTGGTGACCGACAAACCATACCAGAAGATTTTGAAAGTAGTTGTCATCGGTTCATAGCTCGATATAGGCTAGGCACCGACTGATTACATAGACGAGTTTTGATTTTTTGCTTCAAATGAAATGTGAACACCTGCATATATCTGAATATGTACGGCCCATCAGTTACACCGTTTACTGTCTTTGAAACCACAAGTGATTAAAATCTCTCTTGACAGAAAAGCAGATGTAACAGAATATAAAGACCATCATTACGTCAGTCAGTCAGTCAGCTACAATGTAGGACCAAGCACACATAAGCATCAGTTCAAGTTGACATACCTCGTTAGCACAACAAGATGATCACCGAATTCATAGAAATAGTTGATTTAGTGGTGGTAGTATATAAAAGATAGGTTGTATATAAGGATATAGTATAGGAAGGAAGAACGTTATGAAGCAATTTTAATCTTAAGGTTTAAGGGAAGATACAGAGTGTATACACCTACGCCATTGTGATCGATTCTGAGCCATGTCACACAGAGTCTCTAACCACTGGTTACGATAGTCACACGGACCCCAACCAAGTAGTCTGCATCTGCCAACATGGCTCAGACTAGAAATTAGTGACTTCAAGCACTGATGCCACTTTTGGTTTGGCCGCCCCTAACTCTCTTCCAACCATCCCCTACACTAGTCAGCATAGCGCGTCTTGGTAATCAGTGTTAAGGTATACGTAACACGTGGCCTAACCACCTCAGT
The DNA here is from genome assembly GCF_000237925.1 of Schistosoma mansoni. NCBI lineage: Eukaryota > Metazoa > Platyhelminthes > Trematoda > Strigeidida > Schistosomatidae > Schistosoma > Schistosoma mansoni. The sequence continues at coordinate 60,704,176 of NC_031495.1, read as the reverse complement.
CGATGAAGATCCACAACCTCACCAACTGATTTGCCATCATTTCCTGATACTCTGTGTCTAACCTCACTATTACTTACCCGGTGATCCCAGCAGATGCGAGCAATATTTCCAAGGCATCTGTGATGAAATACTAGTAACTTACGAGTATCTTCTACTCTTGATGGCCACGTTTCGCAGCCGTAACGTAGAACAGAGCGAACTGCTGCGCACTATACTCGTCCCTTAATTGATAGACGGATATATCGCCTTCGCCATGGGTGGTGACTTAAGTTGGCAAAAGCCAAACGAGCTTTCCGAATCCGTGCTGAGATTTCGTCAGACATCAACCCATTATGGCTAATCAGACTCCCAAGATAAGTGAAGCTGTCGACGCGTTTGACTGCTTCACTCCCTATCCTTAGTTCAGTGTTGACGCAGGCCAGTCCTGGAGTAAAAATTTACATTTAGATGGGGAGAAATGCATCCCAAGAATCCTGGCATTATTACTCAATTCTAACAGAAGATTCTGCATTTTATCAACGTTTTCACCAAACAGGACTATGTCATCTGAGTATTCTAAGTCGCTTAGTGGACCTCCTGGTATGAGACCAATTCCTGAAAATTCAGTCGATGAGTGTTATTTCCAACTGTAGGTGTATGATGAAATTAGACAGAAATAGAAATAGTGAACAACCATGCCAGACACAACTTGAGGTTGTAAAATCAGATGACAGTTCGCCATAAGCTCTCACTCGACTGGTATTGTTTTTGGAGCAAAGAGACTTCACAAGGTTTATGTACTTCTCAGGTACACCTTTCAATGACAGACACTGCCACAGAACCTCTCGATCTACAGAGTCAAATGCTGCTTTTAAATCAAGAAAAACTATCATTCTCAGACGCTGATAATCATGTCTGTGTTCTAAAACTTGACGAATGGTGAATATGTGGTCGATACAGCCACGACCAGGTCTGAAGCCAGCCTGATTTTCTCGTGTTTGCAGTTCACGAGTCTTAGTTAGGCGCCCGATAATTATTGAGGCTAGTATTTTAGATACTATGTTAGTCAGACTAATCCCTCTATGGTTATCACAGGATGATTTTGGCCCCTTCTTATATATTGGGACAATCAGAGATTGTGACCAATCGGATAGGATTACGTCCGTCTCCCAGATTTTAGCCAAAATATTAGTCAACCTAGTCGTTAAAGTTGGACCACCATATTTAAAGACTTCTGGAGTCAATCCATCTGGACCGGCTTCTCTTCCTCGTTTCAGATTAGTTATAGCCTTTTGAACTTCAGCTAGGGTCGGGGGACCTACTTCAATGTTCCATTCAGACTGTCTGGGAATGGTGGGTAACTGTAGAGCTCCTTAAAATGTTCCGCCCATCGTTCTAAACATCTGGGCTGAGAGCTGATAAGGGTTCCGTCTTTTTCCGAGATCGTTTCACTTACACTTGCATTATTAATTTTTATTAGTCTGAAGAGTTGCCTGGTGTTGCCTACAGCCGCTGCCTTTTCCCTCTCTTTTGCTTCCGTTGCCCACCACTGCTCACGATCGTTCCTTAGACTTTTAGTTAACCTAGATCTGATTCGTTTACGCTCTTCGTCGTGTTCAGAGCCTGATGGGATGAATTTACACGAACCCATCAGTGAAATAGACTTGGAAGAAATCCATTGGTTTTTTGGAAGCCTATGGTTAAAATTACTAATAGATGTGACTGCTGTTTCCACAGCTGTTCGTATGTCTTTCAAAGCAGCATCTGGGTTAGTCTCGTCTACAGAACTGCCTAGATGTGAACTCAGTTGTTCCTGAAGTTTACATTTGGATTTCTCGTCCTCCAGTTCAATCCTAATGGGTCTTCTTAGTGTAGTTTTCCTGTGTCCAGTGACGCGCAGACAATTGCGTGCTCGTATTAAGGGGTGATCAGAGTTTAAACATGTATTCCAGTACGAGCGACAACAGGTGATCATCATTATCGGTTTGTTGAGCCGGAATACTAAAATAGCAACCTAAATGTCTTTCTGTTTGATTTAAGCTGCCTAGTTGGGCATTAAAGTCACCCGCTACGACTACTATGTCTGAGCGCTTAGCTATCTGAAAAAGTTCAGAAAGCTTTCTGTAAAAGTCATCTTTCACTTCACCCGGGATGCAGTCAGTGGGAGCGTAGGCAGAAATGACGAAAAACCAACGTGTGTCCCTGTCCTTTCGAGTTCTTACGAAGCCATTTATCCGGACAGCACACATACGACTGTTAACGGGGATGCATAGTAGTAGTGCTTGTTTCGCTCTCGTACTAAGTGCTATGCCTACACATGAAAGTCCACCAGAATTAGTCATGGGGTCGCCAGATACACGGAGGGTGTATTTCGTTGGCTGTCCATTTTGGTAAGGTGAGGTCAAGTGAATGACCACACTGGGATCCTGTATGAGTGTTTCGGAGACACAGCATACATCAATCGTACGAGAATCTAGGGTTTTAGGCAAGGAGGCCTGTTGACCGATTTGAATTAGGGTACGAACGTTGATAGCTCCAATGTGTAGTTTGGAGCGAGGTTTTAGTAGACCTGGGACAGCGTTTCCCGTACTAGAACTGTTGGCCATGGTGACACTTGAGGAGGAAACCGAAATAGGAAGTTTAGTGTTGAAAGTCGAGGTAGGATGAATTGAAGGACATTGATTATAAATACGGTGATCTTAAGTGCTGTTATCACTTCCCGGTCGCCCACACCATGGAAGGGTTGTTCAAGAGGTACCTAAATAGGAAATTGGGCTAGAAGTGGTCTTAATGACCTGAGAGCGTGACCGCAGTGCCCAACGGACAACTGCTTGAGGTCGGTCACACACGACCTTTTTGTGTTAGCTCCGTACTTGTTGGGACCTTACCACCGGAGACGGATATCCGTGGGATGAGGCGAGGTGTGCATTTTTAGGGTCGACCTTTTCTAACCCCACCCCTCCTTGTGGGAAGGCAGCATCACTGCTATGCTGGTTGTCTAAAGGAAACACCTTACTGCTGTCACACCTCTATACAGTCAGCAGTACGGCTTCGCCTTCGGACCTCGGGTTTTCTGCTTTTAGTATTACCGCTCTTCAACCGACCTGTCTGGCATGGAAGGACCTTGAGGAACGATTTTTCCATCCAGTATAGCTCGATTAGTTCATCACGATAGGCGAGCCTGACCACCACGTCAAAGTAGCAGCAACGGCCGAGGACTCAAAAACACTTATGGTGGGGATCGTGACACCTAAAATAGGGATAATCACTCCAACCCTCCGGACTTATATCCATCAAGTCGCGGTATTATGTTCATTAAGCCAAGAGATGACCCTCAACACTTAGAATTTGGGCATTTCATAAGCCATTTGGAGTAGTATAGGAACTTCTCAAATGGATAGCTCCAATGTTTGGAGACGTACAGTTATCTGTCCAAAAAATCAACACGTGACACAAGACATATGATTGTGACGTATTGGTGTCATTAAGGAACATGAACCTCGAACTGAACTCAGGGACAGTCAAATACCGTCGGTCAATTTCTATGTACAATAGTAACCTACATACATGGCATGTTGTCGTACGAATCTTCGATAAACTATACGTTACAGCAACTATTAATAAAATATCTTGAGGACCATTTGTGCAGCAATATCAGCGAGATAATTCAAGGTCTCCAATGACTGTCTGTTCTCCAATACAGATACATCATGAAACAATAAGCTAACTTGTTATTAGAAATGTAGTTTATTTTTTTAATTTATAATTACCATTCAAAGGAACCTAAATATAAGCCAATTTGATTGAATAAAATGCATTTAATTTCACACACTCAAGATGACTGGTATTTGAGCCAAAACAGAGAAAAAACTTTACAGGCTTTTCAGTTGGTCAAATATGAAACTACAAAACTTTGGTATATGCAGAAACAGTAAAAATGGGAAAATTTATAACTACAACTTCACTGTAATTTATCTTATGGATTGTAGGAAAACTATCCAAAGTATACAACAGCGGAAGCTGAGAATCTGATTAAATTATATAACTGATAGGATATAAATGTAAAAGACTCTTTGGTTGTTTTCATAAACCAAGTGAAAAAATAGTTTATAAAAGAGGAATGCACCAAACACAAACAGATACAGAAAAACAACCGTTATATAAAAATGTACATATCAAAAGCGTATTTAAAAAAATAAGGTGAAATGTGAAAAGCTGTACCGATTCTAACGTTCGAAAAATAAAGTAATGCCTATCAAAACCTTTTGGAGGTAGAATAGCGTTTGCTAAGTCAAAAAGAATCTAGAGAGTTTGTCATTTTGTGTATTTGTTTATTGTCCAGAATTATCACGAGACGAACGATTTAAAAAATGAACTAAGCGTGTTCATCCATGGAATACTTTCTCAATAACAACACACTGAATTGAAAATAAGTAAATGCGGACGATATATTCGTAGTGAAACGAACACACGAAATTCAAAACGCTGTGATACTCACATCTGCTGAACTTGAACACTGAACTGAGCCTGACTAAAAAAGATAGAAAATACTGGCGAGTTTTATATAAACAAAAAGCTTAGCTTACAAAGAGAAACCAAAAGTCTGGTCTACTGTTTAGTTGTCAAACGTTTTTCCTAGAAAGTACCAATACAACAGCTACAAAAACCTTCAGGAGTACGCTTACTTTTACTTTGTCGATTTAAAATGTGCTCTATGAAGGTTTCTGAAAGACTGTTTATTTTTCATGCGATGAATAAGGAGGTAATGTTGAAGTTGGAGTAGGTTATATTAAGAACGACTGATGTGGCCAAAACTTGTTACCTATGACTGTCCACACCCGCCTAGACGAGAGGCGCTTTTTATAGCAGAAGTAAGAAAGCTAGGAACGACCAAACTAAAATGTGGCATCAGTCCATGAAGTTATCAACTGTAAGTGCAAACTACTTAGTTGTAGTCCGCACTATAATCGTTACCAGTGGTTGGAGACCGGGTGATGTCTTGGAATCAGTCACAGTAGCAAAAATTCATTCACGCTGTATAACCCTGTAAACCTTGAGTCTCAATATTTCTCGACATATACCTTTCCACTCTGCCTTTTCAAACCATATTTCCAAGATTCAGTCTTCTTTTGTATCACTGTTGCTACATTATTTCGATTTGTTTTGTTATTCTTGTCTCGTCGTCGTGTTAATCTGGTATGGTAACTTGAGCCAGGATGAATCTGCGCCAGGTTCTGTGTTGATTATGCATGTCAACCGTCACAATAGCGTTTTCTAAAGACAAAATTAGGACGAGACAACACTTAACGGCATGAACTGAAGGTTGAGTACCTACACCACTTATCAGTAAGATTGAATGGATACAACTTTACCAAAGCTTTCCGTAAGCTCAGGATCTCGTATTACATTAAACACATAGTGAATAGAGTCGGTTTTATTACCAATCTGTCGATTGCATTCAAACAGTCGATATCGAAACATACTGCACGTGATGTCAAGATACTTAGATCAGTTTCTGTAGTGATATTTGATGGATGGAGTTCGGTTAACCATAAGGTCTCAACCAGGATGGCACTGGATACTAGTCGGTTGTCAATGTAAATATTTTAACCGTGGAAAGTCAATTGTAATCTTTATCGGCCGATGATAATATCTGAAAGTGACTTGGATATGGATTCCACGAGATCGTAGGTATGTTGTGCTAATGATGGCTAATTGTCACGAAGTCTAGATATAGGGTCACATACTGACTGACACTTATTATTATTAATTATTTAGTTATTGCAAAATTTTAGGAACTTTCCAAAACACCGTTGAATTTTGAAGTGTTCTATGCCGTGGTTAGAGTCAGATAAACCCAACACATCCTGTCAATTACATGAGATGTTGGTTGACGCTCTCAAAAAACGGATTCATACGAACAGAAGAGTGTGAAAGATTAGTAAGATGGGAAATGATACGTATGAACGAAAAATGTGATTTATTTTTGGCATGTTAACAAGAAAAGCAAGCACTTCTAGTTCTTATACAAAACAACTAAAAAAATGAAAGAGGAAGAGCTAAACCATTCAGAAATGATACAGCCTTATCTATTTAGTAATATAATTATAGCACAGAACATGTAAAATATGGAGATTACAAAACTATGTAGTCAAACAAAACTAAGAGAACTTACGTTACTGGGACAGGAAGGGGATCTGCTTCCATCAGCTGGACCAGGAGTGCTCAATTCATGCTGTAATTCTTCACCTACACGATACGGATGAGATTGAAACATGAATCAGTAATTACAAACATAAATAATTTATAAATTAACCATTTTTATCATAACTTAGGACTGATATTTCCTGTTGAACGGATACTGCAGCTTTGGTTGACTTTTTTATCAGTTGCTTGCAACAGTAAAATCATCATCAAGAATTTACTTAGTCTTAGAATGTTAGGCCAGCTTATTGAGATTTGAACAGCTTACAAACTGAACATGGAATTGCAGGGTTAAATATAACACATTACAGAACCTAAGTCTCTTAAAACTATCACGATATTGTCTCAAAAGTGACAATTCTGGACATGACAATCATACTAACTATATGAGGATAAGTAACTAGATATATATTACTTATGTACACAAGTATAGTTCGTTATTATCATGCATACACGTTAACAAGTATGTAAGCAATAACGAAGCATTTTTATTTCATACAACTGATTACCAATGCAAGAAACGAGAATAAACTAAGGACTTATTTTATTATGTACGATCAATAATCTGTATTATTTTTCTTGTCGAAAGCTCATTTGGTTATTATTCTTGGTGATGACAGCAGTACAACGTGAAGACAAGTTACAAGAAAAATGAAATGACATGACAAACTATTGAAAATGCAGTGAAATCCGCTTTGTTTCTAATAACGTCATGTGTGCGAAATTCACCGACTTGGAATAACATAAAACAACAAGTCAAGGGGAATCAGATAAACCAATTAATAAGAGTAAACTAAATGCTATGTATGGTTCCATGTAAAACACTTGAATGTTATTTATTAGCAAAATGATATGAATAAGAAATCAGTTGATTTGTACTTGATTGTTGAACTGAACCAACATTGAAAAATTAAACAACGAAATATCATTATAACTAACAAATTCATGAAAACTTACGCTTCCGCACCATAGAACTAGTTTTTATTACTTCGCTTGGAGAAGGTGCATTAGCCAAACCATCTGGCATTGGTGGCGTGTTTACCTCCCCTAAATTGTCAAGAATAGTTAAAGTACGGTCGTTTGAATCTGATGAACATGGGGACAAAACCTCGTCAGAATGTGAAACAGGATTGGTCATTGAAGTAGTTGCAAAATCATTAGATTTAATATGACAATTATTTCGAATATCTGATCGCTCTCGATTTACAAGCGTCATACACGGAGAACTATTATCAGAATTGGTTCCACGATCGTCACTGTCTGGTGTATTATGAATTCTTGGAGTAAGTTCAGTAAAATGTTTCTGTCGTAGTTGAGCTTGAGCAGATTTATTAGCAGCTTCAGAGTAAAACGGCAAAAACTCTGTAGGTGAACTAGGAGGTATTTGTGGTCCTGGAGAAGTGCCTAACCTAGGCAAGTTATCTCCATCGTCTTCACTTTCCAGCTCCAGAGTGAACGGAGTAATTGGGGGACGAAACACTGTAGCGACATTTGTACGTTCAGAGGTTGAAACAGAAAGATTGGGGTTATAACTTTGACTTCTAGAATTCACTATATAATCAGATGGCTGCTGGTCAAACAGATTAGTCTTAGATGGTAATGGACCAGGAATCTGAAGAATAAAACAATTGGTTACACATTTTAAATTTATTTAAACAGTATGAAAAAGGAATAAAAAGGATGTAGGTATTTAATGATTCTTTTCTCAAAATTGGATCATTTTTATAGAAATGTTTCATAAAACAGCAATCTTCGTTTTTAGACTTTTCATCAATATTTGATGTGTTTAGTCTATTCGGAAAAAAGCAACAAACTATGACGAATATCAGATAAAATCCTTTACTGTATGTTTTACTTATGTTAAAGTAAATATTTGACTATTTCAAGTTAAAATAGTCTGTAGGAAGGTTGTTAAACTAACAACATGCTACAAAAAACTTCATTTGAATAAATTTCATTTCTAACAGTTACTATTATTTGATGTGTCTTCTATCTTTCTCATTTTTGTACTGATTTTTACTTCCATCAGAGTAAAAACACTTTGGTTGAAAACATAAGAGATAAAAGTGTGAGAAAACCTGACACTTGCATTTTATCTAGTGTGTAGATAATGAACTGGATAAAGTAAAACTTTTTATTTTAATAACCATCAGACGTTGAGCAAAAATGACTGAGATAAGGACCTTCAAACGATTTTTATTAAAAAAAAAACTCACATTCCAAGACGAATTCGACGAGCCGGTATTGTTTTGTACATGATGAGATCTCAGAAGTCCATGTGATGGTGGTGCAGGGCTATGCATTTCAAGTCCTTCATAGCGACCAGGATAATAAGGAGAAGGCATAGATGGTGACTGATCAAGAGTGTTTACGCTGTACTGCCGTGAAGTACCACATGATCCAGAATATCCCGTAGGGTTGGTAGGAATTTGAGGGGGATTAGATGAACTGCTTCCAGTGCTTGCAGGTGAAGGGACGGCTAAAGAGGTGTTGTGAGTAATGACTGGTGCTACTTGTTCAGAATACCGTTCATTACCATCTGGAAAACTACCACCACTGAGTGGTGGACCATCTGTTGATAACGAATTAGAACTCGATCCAGAGGCTGTAGATAAATAACGAGCACGTTTATTGGGACTTTGACCGCCTAGGTGAAATCGTGGCTACAAGTAAATTAGAAGACAAAAGTTTAATAACAAACTCAAATAACAGTACTAGGAAGCAGAGAACATAGTGACAGCTAGAGTTCACTTCATATAACGGTATTTAAAGAACGTGATACATAATCATTTATGCTCTGGAGAGCATACTTCCTCAGTACAGAAATAAATAAACTGTACAAGGAGTATTGCGGGCGATTAATATAGTAGAAATCGAAACATTCGAATCAAAATAGACCGAATGATCAGCATTAATATTTGACAATATTACGCATCGTGGATTACGATAGAAAATATTTCAAAAGAATTTAGAGCTAAAAGTCAAAACTGTAGGCATTTATATAAAAATAATGATAACCACATAAAACTGGACTATGTCAATAAGGAAGGTCGGTAACAAAGTTTCAACAAACAGGGGCATATTATTCTCACGGCCAAAATTCTCCAGAAGTACTTTGAGAAATTACGATAAACAACTGCTCAAAGCAGATACACAGGTAGAGTTAGCATCATCAATGATTTCGGGAATTTTGTTTATTCACAAAATTTATAGCAACAGTATGATCTTTACCTCTAACTTTAGTACGACTCCCGTGTGCTAAACGCCAGATATAAATCAACTGGTTGTAATGCTACTTGGAAATAAAGTTCAATAAGAATACAAGGCTCAAAGTAATAAGATAAGTAATCACCTTAAGCCATACATATTTATGATTGTAAAACATACCGATGGCTCGTATGCACCTGGGGCTTCTCCAGGATGTGGTAGGACAGCTCGCTTAAACCCTACTTGATTACAGTCTGTATTCGTTGCAGATAGATGCGACACTTGGGCATAAGGGCTGCGTGCACCTACACCGGGGGGGAGTGGGGCAGGCGGTTGTTGGGATCTAGGATATGGAGATGTAATTTGATGGGCTGGATACATTGAGCTATTTGTTATCGGAGAATGATAACCACCCAAGTTTGTATACGCTGAATCACGTTGAGACGTTGGTGTGGATGATTCCAAAATGCTATAAAACAAATATAGCAGCAACACGTATGGAATAAAATACTACTATTTTTAGCACAATGATATACACAGATTATTAAAAACACATATGTAACAGCAAAAGGAGCTTCATATGATATTAATTTTACAATTCTAGAACACATATGCGGAATGATAATCATACCTGGTATGTTTTTCGCTGTGAGCAATAGGAGGGGTAGATGTGTTAGTGTTTGCGGTAATGTGTCGTGAATCAATGGATGGTGATACAGGACCGGGAATTGGACCAAGTGCTGAAGAGAAATTAGACCCCAAAACACATGAAGGAAAGCTCGACACACCAGACTGCTGTTTTTGATGCGCTGCAACAGCAGCTGCAGCAGCTAAAGCCATTGCCGTAGATGGATGCGTTAACCCAGGTGCACCACTATGGGAATATGGATGATTGATAGCGTTATTTCGAAAGTTCTAAAAAAAGAGCAGTTAGTAATTGATATATATATGATGTGTCTAAACTGAGAATATATATCAATAAACTAAGGGGGGCACCATATATATATGTCACACAAACATTGTCATTTCATTTTGTGTGAGAGCTATGATACTTCCCGGTTGCCCAGACCGAAGCAGGTGGTTTTCTTAGGGAGCCACACGCGGAGCCTTTGACCTAAAGGTCTGACCCACAAGGCAGTGGAGCATCGTGAGATGCAGACCCATGGTAGCCGGTGACCAACGATTGGTTCATATGCCATTTGTTCCCTCAAGTTACTGGTGCCCATGTGCACCATTTGGTATGGAATCAGGGTTCCCCGACCCGCCTAGGTAGATTCACTCACTAAGGGAGGAAAGAAACTTTAATAATCTATATGAACTATATAACCTATAAAGGTAGAATACCTGAGTAAAATTGAACGGGTTATTAGACAATTGCTGATTGGAAGACTGTAATGCAGACGGAGATGCTAGAGCAGCAGCTGTATATGCACCAACCCCACTAGTTTGTGGTAAAGAAGTCTGTAGTTCATATGGCTTGTAACAGTTACCACGTTGAGGAGTACTGCAATGAGGCATCTGCATAGCAGGGTTATCGCCAGAAGCAATGAAAGGTGGAACAGATGATGATCCATGATTATTTAAATTATGATTCAGGTTAGGAATAGGAAGATTTAAATGTCTATTATCTGGTATAGTCGACCGAGGAACATTAGTGACTGGGGAGTCAACATTGTTTGTTGAAGGTGCATGAAAACCTATAAATGTAAAATGATTAATAATTGTCATGTGTTGAAGTACAAAAATTATAGAAATTTGTAAATAAATTACAGAGAAGCAATGTGGATATTTTTACTTTGTAATTTTAGCTCTTTAAGCAGTACAATTATAACTAAAATTAAAAAGGTAATTGATTGAATAGCTCAATAAATTCCCAAAAAAAAAACTCATGGTACGTAGATTGACATAATCATTCTTTTAATGTTTGTGATACACTAAGATCAATTGATTAGAATGCTAGAATCTAAAGGATCGTTTCAATATAAACAAGAATAATAAACAAACGTAAATCAAGGTGTTTAATGGACGATCAAAACATATCATTTTGTTGATCACCGATCTAAGTTGTGACAATGAGGTTATGGGTAAACAAGTATATCTATTTTAAAAGAGATCAAATGTAAAATAACCTTTCAGGAAATCTCTTAAATTATTAAAAATTATGAAATCATATCGGTCGGTCATATCTACGACAGAACATCAGAAATGCATGAGAATACCCATCATTTAATTAAAACATTAAATTAGTACTTAATATGCGACGTAGCAGAAAATAAGAATTAAATACAACCCACTTAACAATTGACCTAAAAATTCAATCATTTAGAAAAGGTATTTAGGTTTGATAGTCGTATTTAAAATCTCAGTAGTTAAAATATTAAAACTAGATAACCTACTTTCATTTTTAGTACATTCCGATTTACAGGATGATAAATCACTTGTAGACGAATTCTGACGTTTGTTTTGTATTTTACCGAATGCTGATTTAACAGAGCCTGAATTATAAAGAAAATTGAACCATTTAACAAAATGTAAACATAGTTTTGAAAATTGTCCAACTATTGTTTTAACTTGATAAAATCTCTAATGAACAAAAATAAATGACCGAACATCATAAAAATTGCATTAGGAACTGATTAGTCGTGTATAGGGAAACTGATCTTTTTAGTGTAAAGATGAAACTATCTAGATGTTCAAATTGGAAGATAATGGGTAATGCTATAGACTGGTGAGCTCTATATGCTGAAACTTAATGGTAATGAACATTGAGTAACAGGTGTATTATAACTTCAGTTTACAACGTATTACAACAAAACACTGAAAAATTCAGCTCAATACAAAACGATTGAGTGGTGAAACAGGTGAACTGAATGGGAAAAATCACAATAGTGAATCAAGCGACAATAGAGGAAGAAAGCGCTATGTCGAATAATACTTAGTTTATCTGACAAGTGATTTTACGATACTCTAACTTTAAAAGTTGCGTACAAACATATATTCGTCGTGTTTCACAAATTGAATTGCCAATTAACCAGTTGATATATCATCATTATGTGAACTATTTACTTATGCAAAGAGAATGGTTCTTGCATATAAATTAGAATATTTAGACGTATCAGGTTATCAAACCGAGTGGATATGTCACAAAACCGAACAAAAAAGACTAAATACATTCAGCTATTTGATTATCTATGTAAATCAGACAGGTGTGAACGCAGTGTTGTGAAAATAATAAAACGAATAAATGTGACCTTTATGTTTAAAATAAAGTTGCACGATTACAAAATAATTGTTGAGATGTATCATGAATGTGGACCATAAGTTGAAGCTATAAAGGTAAAAATAGAAAAACGAATAGCCGAGCAGAACACAGTAGAAACTAGAATCAGAGTCCACTGTTTTCAGCCAATACTATAAGCCATGCTAGCTAAACGATGCCACTCCATTTGCAGTATCTTAGTGGATTGAATAAGCCAGACAGATTTCATGCGACTGAAGGACGAGAGGGACTTTGTGTAGATTTTCTGATAGATGTAAATATGTTACAACAAATATATGATAAATTCATGGGTCCCCTGCTTGATGAGAACTTAAACATTTGAGTTAATAAATAGATTAACGAACCTTTTTGAAGCATTTCAGCAAGGGCTGTAGAGGGTGGTGGTGAAAAGGAGCTCGGAGGATTAGCAGCATGAGCGATCAAAGCAAAAGCATGTTTGGACCTGGAATTAACATAACGGTTAGCAACAAGATATTGGGCAAGCTGAAAGAGCGACTTGAAATGTATGCCAAAAACTTGGTGACCATATTCCAGGAGAATATGAGCCACGTCTGCAACGACGGAACCACGAATTCCTAGAACAGCCCGCACAGATGGATCATCAGCCCAACTGCTAGTATCGGCATCAGATCCATTGGATTTTAAAAGACGAATTAGTGGACTGTTTGATGACATATGTCTTTGAGATCCAGCTTCGAAGCTTCCACCAGAACTACTTCCAGGTGAACCAACAGATCTTCCAGATATATTTTGAGAGTTAATACCAAGAGCTTCATTGGTGAGATCAGGTAGGTAGGGTGGTTGGATTTCTGTCTTCTTACGCATTCCACCATAGCAGTATCTAAAATAGCAAACATTAAAAAACTGAATAGATATGTAAACTAAAAGATGATGTAATTATTTGGTTCAAACTGCATTCAAGATGATTTGGTATAAAGATTTGTAAAGCGTTATTTCCCATTTAAGAGAAAGGTTTTTAAATAATTAAAATTTTTAATATAACTTGCAGGGTATACAGACAAATATAAACATACAAAGCAAAGGGAACGAGTATTTGTTTGGAAAAATAAATACTTGATGTAATAGTTCCAACACTTAAACGTTTAATTTAGAAGGCATAAAGAGAAATTTTAATGCTTGGTTAATTTATTTTTAAGGAAACTAATTACCGAGTACAGTGTTTATATACAAAGCTTTGAACAACAATTTCGTGTATGAGGGTTAGTGTAATTAACCAGCCTTCCGAACCGAAGTAGGGTGATAGGTATGGGCCTACTATCTGATGATTGAAACTCAGAAGCTTTAATCACTAAGATAGTTTCCAGACGAAATTGATATCGTTTACAATATATAAAGCAGATGGCCAAACATATTCCATAACTAGTGTTTTTTAAAAGCGATGACAGGATATGTGAAGAAATTAATCAATTGAGCCAAGTGATATTGGGATCCGAAGACGTAAATATTTTTTATATTAATATAGTATGGGAGAATGTTACTAAAAGTCAGGTGTTATATTTATTTATTTGAACACATAAACATTGGTACGATGGAGCACCAAATACATATGCGCCACACAATAACAATGAGACCAGTAGCAGTTATCATTGATTTGTGTGATGGCTGTGATACCGCCTGGGTGCCCAAACCAAAGCAGAAAGGTGTTACAATTTCGACTCTAGTACATAGTTCCATTTTTGAGGTCAGATGACAAAACGGGGCCAAGAACAGTTGGATTCATAGAAAAATGCATGTATAAACTGTCTAGAACTGTACGTCGTGTTTAAAAAGACAATCCAACAATCGAAGCGGTGGAAATACGATCACCGAGACACAAGTGTAAAAAATCCAATTATAAAAACACCGGTTTTCAGATTTAGTACCAACTACAGTTTACTAAGGGAAATGTTCATTTCAGATGCTTAATGAACAGTGGATTTTTATAAGATTGAGCATTAAATATCAACTCTAGTGAAAATACAGACATTATAAAGAATCGCATTCTACAGGAAATATACATAATATAGATTATAAAAGTGATCCACATACAATGATTTGGAAATAAACGAAATGTTAGTGGTTGAACTGAATTTTTAATTCATACATATTACTGGGTACGTTAAAACGCAAGTATTTAATAAATTTAGCTGACGTATGATAAGAATATTCAGGTCACATTCAACCTGGAATATTAACAACTCATAAGTTTCTTTACATCATAGAAGTGATTACGCCTAGACAGGTAACATCATCTGAAAACCGTGTAAAACTTTTATGGATCAGTTTGTATGAGTGACAGACAAAACCAGAAAACTAAAATGGAATAAACATCACTTAATACTTCGAGAGATTTAGTCTAGTTAGGAATGGCCTAAATTTATACGAGTGAAAGAGAGATGGATGAGATCTACAAGAGCCAATAGGAAAATAGTTCAGTTAGGGGGGTGTTAATGGTTATCCCCTTCACATATAATCGTATTTGTTAACCTAGCTGTTACTAAATGGATCAAACTATTCACTCTGTAGACAAAGCCAAACTAAACCACCCTGTAAATATTAAGGCTTGAAGATTACATAGATTAAAGATTTCGAATCGGTTAATCTCTGCGGGACAACAAATTCTAAGGATGGGAGAGAATGATCAAGGGTCACGTAGGTTGGTAGACAATGTGCTATTGACTTACACGTAGAGAAAGCAAAGGCTAAAAGCATTATGGCTTGAAAATGTAAGAATTTTGAGGGATTATTAATAGTAGTAGGAGTTTATTCATTAGAATTATATTAAAAAACCAAGCCGGTAGGAAATTATTTCAGAAAATTAGAACTTGACAAAGTTTGAGATTTTTTACCGAACGTTGTAGCACTGGGTTTAGCAGTGCTAATGATAGTCAATGAGCAGTTTCTGATAGTGTTCAAGAGCTATATAGATGAATTTTCATAGTCAGTTCAGGTAAATAACCCATTAAATGAAACTGAATCAGTGATTCCAATATACAACAGCTGAGAAATAACACACCTCAATCAATATGAAACAAGTGCGTCGAAAACTGAAAAATTTCATATTTACAACTGTTATAACAACTCGGTATATTTGATAACATGCAGAAGTGAGTCAACCGAACTAAGAACGTAGTGAAACAGTCTCAAATTCCAGACAAAATTTCAAATGAAAAAACACTGTTCTGATAGTGTTAAATGAAGGGGATAAAAATTTTCTCCACTATAAATTAACAAAAAAACCAAACTGCAGTACGATTGCATGGATTTAAATATTTCATGAACTCCCTTTAGCTACTGATAGCTTAGGATAATGATATTGATTTTAAAAACGGGTGTACATAATTAACTTTACGCTTACAGAAAAGATTTAATAAAATATGATCATATTAAGTTATTATAAGGCTCATTATTTATAATTATTACTTCATTTATCTTGGAAGTTTCGTGAACCCCGGTGGGTTGGTGTCTGGTGGAATCTTAGAACAGATTCAGAAAGCTCGGTTGGCTTACACTAACTTCCGTCACTTGTGGAGTAGGCAAATGTCTGACCACCAAACAATGATCGCGTATATTGTCCAGTAGTTTGCCCTGTTTTACTTTCTGGATGTGAAACATGACCATTAAAAATAAAGGATATTTTTCAGCTTACTATTATTTGGTCACAAGTGTCTTCAAACCACCGATTGAGCAATGTTGAAATTAGACTTAAGGCACTGAGCAAAAATAACAGATCGTTTGATAAGATTGTGGATATTTATCGTCTGAGATGGTGTAGACGTGTATTACGCATGTCAGCCTGCCAGCTAGATTTAAGATGAATTTCTCGATGAGGATGAACATTTAAAAACAAGGATGTCTGAGGATAGTAACTCGTTTGATCGTCTTAATAAGCTGTTTAACTTTGGTTGACATTGGATTCAAAGTAGAGGAAGCCTTATCAATTAATATTAAACAAAACGACCAGTCACTTATGATTAACGGACGAATTCGAATTTTGATTGAGATCATGAATCGATGAATGCTAGACCACCACTGAAAACCTGGAAGCACTTGACGACCGTTTCGTCCTAGTATGGGACTCCTCAGCCTCAAGGAGAGGGAATATCAAAACGTTACCTTGTGTCGATCCTGCAATGTAAATGCCTTGATGTAACGAATTCAAAAATAATTTGCAGTCTTCAAATTTCGAAAATTATATGTAGTTAAAACAAGAATGGTTTCATGAAAGTCGACAGTGAGTTGGAACTGTTTATTTATTTATTTATTTAAACACATACATATTGGTACAAAGGGGCACCAGATACATATGCACCACAGTTGGAACCATATGGGGTAGAGATATTTTTGTAAAACTCTTTTTTTCATCACGGTTCGGAAATGTGGAGATTTGGATCAGTGAACTACCGTCATATTCATTTGCAGAAAGGCCACTTTGGTTTGGGCACCCGGGAAGCATTAAAGACGTTACACAAACCAAATGATGATTACTGTTGGAAAAATTATGCTTGCTTCAACTTACATTCAGACAAATCCCACTCACAATCATTTGATAACACTCGTTTTTATTTCTTTTATACTATACATATGTATTCCTCTTTATTCTCATATCGCGTTTTTTATTTTTTAACTTATACAGCAGCTCATCTATGGTGGAAACCCTGTTCTATCTAAGATAATCACAAGTCATTAACTGGTTGGAAGTTGAATGCCACCATCGACTACGAATACTGAAACAGTCTTTCTGAAACCACGTATACCATTTAAACTGGCCTCATTCAACATTCGTACACTAAGGTAGATCGGACAACAGATAGGGTTGACTATGTCTTTAGAAAGTCTGAATATCGATGACTGTTTTCTATCCTAAACCCGCATTTAAGACTCTAATGAAGTACTACAAATTCGCTCTCCACCTATGGCTTCGAAAATTTTTTTGGCGTGAGTTTATCTGTGGACCCTGTAGCATTGTCTGGTTTTGTTGGCGTTAATGTTGCACTAAGCGCTAGAACTGAGACAGCACAAATCGATTAGTTCCCCATTAACAGTCGGTTATGTTGTTAGATTAGAAAGTTCCAGAAAGTGCAGAGAAACCGGTGTGAAGAACGATGTCTTTTTGTCATCTCCGCTTCTGCTCCGACAGATTGCAGCCCAGATGCCACAAGGATGAGTTTTACCACAAGTTAACTGTTCTTCTTCAGAAAGTGTGTTCGACAGATATCGCAGTACTAGCCGGAGAATTGAACACTCAGGTTGGGCGTCTAGGCACAGAACAGAGTCGTTTAGGTGGCCGATGGGGATTTGTTGGTTGCAAGTCAGATAACGGGGATCGTCTACTGAAACTGTACACAGTCTACAATCTGTTTCAAGCTAGTAATAACTATCGGCACAGTCATCGTCGATGTGCCACCTGGCGTCCTGCTTCTGAATCCCAAGTCTGGACTCAGATTGATCACATCATGATCAGCTACCGCTGGCGTGGTTGTGTACAAGACTGTCCCTCCTTTTGGAGTACCTATCTGGACTTTGATCATGCTCTTGTTTGCGATAATCTTACCTCACGTTTCAATGATCAACAAATTCATCGTTTTAAACAGATCGATGTCAGTAAATTGATTGCAGCTTCTGTTGCAACTAAGTATCAGACCTAGCTAGGTTCAAGGCTAGCTGCTATCCCTCCAAAAAGTATAGATGAGCATTGGTTGCAATTGTATGACGCCATGAAAATAGTGAGTAAATACGCTTGTGGCTTCGCGAAACGTCCCGTTTATAAGCACTAGGTTTTTTCAGGCTTCTTATAGCTCATTGAATCCTGTAGGTCTACTCCAGGTGAACTAACTTTGTACGACTAGTATGATGTTTTAATATAATTGCTTTTTTAAAAAGTAACCGGCGAGGATGGTGCAAAAAGCAGACTCACCGAGACTGTCCTCGTTGACCCAAACGTCGTGGTTTTACATTTGGAAATGCGCGTTTCATGACCTTTCCAAAATCTGCCGTATTTAGAGTTTTCATGTGGTGCTTCTCACAATATGCTCTAAAGAGAAAACATGAAAACAAGGTTTGTGTTTATATATGTATTCACAGACAATCTACTTTCTTCAAATAATACGACAGTGAAGAGTCACGATAAAACATTATGAAAATCAGCAACCAAACCCAGAAGAAAAACTGGAAATATAAAATTCAGACGAGACAAAATGTATGAGGGATTAGGACTGACTAACTTCATTATCCTGAGCGCATCCCACTGTTTCCCACGATTTTACATAAACAGCGGTGACTGCGTAAATGGATGGGTACGTGGATTTTCCCAATTATCTGTTACAACAAATGACTGGTGTCCTGATAAAAATGATCGCGAGTAACCTCATCAGACAAACTATATGTTTATTACTGGTTCAATGAACTTCAATTAACAACTTTTCTGTATCGAAATGGAGTTTTAGGTAAGCAAATTATAATGATCAAGATTTATGTATCTCGGTTTTTTGAATCCTGATGACTGTGTGGCAGGTGAAAGAAGACGAGCCTCAATCTTAATAACTGATTTTAGAACTAAAGTCACATACATTACAATATAGGACATTGCATGGAAATATGTCCGCTCAAGATTATTGATGACAAATTAATGGTCGTATTTTCGAGCAAAAACACATGAGCCGTCTGCAACACAACAAATTCAGAGACTGATGCAATGTTTTAGTTTGGCCGTCCCCAGTCTTTCAATTTACTTCTCCATGAGCCAACATCGCGTGTGAAAGAAGGCTGACATACGTAATACACGTCTACACCATCTCAGACGATAAATATCCACAATCTTATCAAATGATCTGTTATTTTTGCTCAGTACCTTGAGTCTAATAACTACTGGACAATATACGCGACCATTGTTTGGTGGTCAGACATTTGCCTACTCCACAAGTGACGGAAGTTAGTGTAAGCCAACCGAGCTTTCTGAATCTGTTCTAAGATTCCACCAGACACCAACCCACCGGGGTTCATGAGACTTCCAAGATAAATGAAATGGTTGACATACTTTATTCCCTAACATTAGTTTAGGCGTTGGTGCAGACCAGTCCTGAAGCAGCGTTTTGCATCTAGAAGAGAAACATCCTAAACATGGCTGCGCAAACGGTCAGAGGACTCAGACTTTAATCAACATCACCAGACAGAATTGTATTTTCTGGGTATTCTACGTAAGTAGATCTGTTACGAGATCAATCACTAGAGTTAGGGGAGTGTTGTCTTCAGAGGTATGTCTATGAAAAGCTTAAATAAAAATGGAGGTGGACAACCTTGAAGAACATTAGTTAATGTTGACAGTTTGGGATAAGCTTTGTCTCAACCTGTACTTTCTTAGTAGTCTGTACAAAGTTGAAGTAGTTCTTTGGTAACTTTTAATGACAGATACTGACAAAAAAGTCGGCCGACAGAGCCGATCGATTTTGAGTATAATTATGGTCGGAGGTCCAAAATCATTTTTATGCTCCTGGACCTCTTGAAAGGTGAATATATGGTCCATATATCCATATTCAGGTTTTCCAGGGTTTGCGCTTTACAAGCTCTAGTAACAAATAACTACTGAAGCTAATATTTCAAATAGTACATTAGTCAAACTGGTCACGCTGTAATTTTATTTAGAGGACTCGTCATGTTTTATGAACTGGGAAGTTCAGTGACTAAGAACATTTAGATAGAATTATATCCAATCCCCAAATTTTAGTTAACATCTAATTAATTTTAACGTCAAAAACTGAGTCCCGATATTTCTTATTGTATACCTTTCCAGACTGTTTCCTCCAACCATATTTTTAATGTCTTATTGCTTTGTTGTTTGTTGATACAATTACTTTGACTCTTGTCAAAGTAACATTCTATTATGCTGTGGTACATTAACGGGGCGGATATTTGTGCCAGTCCTTACCTTGAGATGACTGGTTCTTTTCATTGAGTTGGGGATTTAACTCACCTGCTGTATCACATCTAGGAGTTACCTCCAAACAGCTTTACTAGACAGGTCATTGATGCATCATATGTTGCACACAAGGTCGCTGGCACAATGGAAAAATAAATTCGGTTGACGAACTGTCCCTTGGGATATGGAATTTTAGAAATCTACTGCCTAAAATATGACTATATGATTATTAGTTTTTCCAGCAAGTTTTGGCTTCATCAAAGCACAGTTTTCTAGTTTTTGGTCAAAGTTACATAGTTTAATATGCTACAGTGGACAGGGAAATAAAAATGCCCGTTTGAGTCTGGAAACAACTTTTTAATTAGTTGTATTCACATACTCCACTGCTAAAAAGACAAACAAGGCAGAGTACAACACTCCAGTAGTTCGGATTGTTATAGCAAATGCGTCAGCTTGATCATCTACAAACTGATTAACAATGTTCAACAAAAGCAACCAGTGCACCTAGAATATGAAATCATTTATATTTTCGAAAGCGTGTATTAAGTTTGATGTAGTATCACTGCAACTTCCTAAGTAGACTTGTTCACTAGAAAACTGTAATTCCGAATTCTAGCTTTCTGTACAGAAGAGACATACTTAGAGAGGACAATAATTTATTAATCAACTGAAATTATATGGAATCAGATATTCATAACTGTGGAATTTAATGTGTATGCAATCAACTTAGTACCTATCATACAAGATTTAGAAATACCTGGTTTTGCAGAACGTGATGTGCACAAGGATGAACTTCCCTACTCTTTTAAGCGTTATGTTCTTAACTACTTTGGAACGTTACCTAACTAGATGTCATGATTATTACAAGATATCGTTCCCAACCAACTAGTGTGTAAAACACACAACTTGAGGAGAAATATTCATGTCTATATTACAGCTAGTACCCCAGTTCATCAGGAAATTGCTAATAGATATCTCATTGGAATTGGACATTTTGATTTTGTCCTAACTTAATTTGGGTTTCTAATCTTTGTACACTTTTAGTATGTCATCAAGAATGTGGTGTAGTTCAGTAGATGACGTGCAAAAGACAAAATACACTAAAATATCAACAGTATTCTAACCATCTGCTTCAAAACACAGAATGGCCATTTCTGGATGTTTTCACCAAACTTAAGTAACTACTAGGGATTACTGGAAATTGGGAGGTTTTCTTACTAATTACCCCCGGCATTCACACAGATCAGTTAACGTTTATCAACACAGACTAAGGCTTGTCGTGAGAAGTATAGAAAATGTTCAACATCCACAGGATTGTCACGAGCTTACGGTACATAGCTTAAGAATTTACCAGATAATAGATAACGAGTAATCAGAAGCTTTTGTAATCGATCAGTATTCTATATTTCGGTCATTAAACTTAATACAACTAGATGGCTTCGAATGACCAACTCCTTTTCGATTGTATGGCAAGTGCTATGAAAAACTGGTATATACCACTAACTGAGTTTGGGTACAACAATTACGAAAATGACGGTACACTCCATACTTTTTCTAAACCACAAATGAAACATTTTGGGAATCGAGAAGTGCTAGTGAGATAATTAATAGAACCACTCCGAATAAAATGCTTGGTGCCATTCTACTTAAAAAGAAATGTTGATATTTTGCCACATGATATGATATTAAGAGTCGGAAATTATTTACCTAGAATTCAACCAAGTGATTTATCTAACATTTCAAGAACACGTATCTCATAGACATCACAAAGGTATAAGCTAAAAGCTGAAGTTACCTGTAGTCATCGTACACTTCATCTTTTCTTAAGCAGGTTGATGGATCTTCTTCTAGATGAGACATAATCCACGTGTAGGCTTGACTTTGCTCCACTTGGTTGGATAAGTGAAGAGAAGACTGTCCACCTGGTGAAAAGAGGCCAATACCCAATGAATTGACGTCGTAACCCGAGGAAACCTCCAGTTCATCACCCGCAAAGCCAAAAGAAGTATTGCTGAGACAATGAGAACTGTGAGTATTATCCACTGGGAGAAGTAGACAGAAAAGGAGCTTTTCAACATCTTTCAAGGAGGCGACTTCCTGAATCAATGCGTCAATCCTAGTGCGTGTATCCTGACTAGGAGGATGATTATGTAAAAAAAAAGGATATCAGCTTACGTTATAATGCTAGATAAGCTTGATTTCAAAAAATCATAGCCATTCTTGGCACAATCCTCATCTTGATCTTCAGATTTCAACATGAAAGTGACTCAATACGATATTTTCCTGATTTAGGCTCCTGTTAAATTGTTTTGTAGATCCTCAAAGACAGGGACAAGGTAATTAAAATGCATAATCCGCCTATACAATAGGCAAGGTTGAACAAAGAGCCTCAGTAAAGGTGAAAGGCAATAACATGCGACTAAACAATTACCACAAACATTTTTTCTTTCAGGGTCCAATGCTTATTGTACAAAATGTTGTGTTTGGTTCATGAACATTCACCGATATAAATTATTTATTTGACGTTAGAAAATAGTATAGAAGTAATTTGAATAGGCGTATATCAATTTTTGATCGACCACACTGTCATCGGAATAATATAGAAGATTTTATAATTGATAAGTGATTGATTGTGTAGAGGTAAATAAATACCGAAATAAAGAGTTCTGCAAGTTCTCAACATTGATGCCAACCTCATTAGTTTTACCAGAAACACCTCAGCTGAAGGCGCTCGTTCACGCATACGCACCAGATCACGATGAAGTACTTAACCCTTGCAACTAATGGCCACCTTAGATCCGACTCGTCTCAGCATCCTATTCAGATTCAGATTTGTGTAGTAAGGACAGAAGGCCTACGGACTGTGTTATTCTCTTTCGCGTATGTTTCTGTGGGTGTCCAGTCTTCCCTTGAATGAATCAATTAAAGGTGCGGACGCCACTGCTTCGGGGAACTGGTTCCAAGTATTGATGATTCTGAGATGTCCAGATCTAGTGGCGAGTGAGGATGCAACGGATATTCTAGTTTTACAACTAGCCACCAGTAGTATCTTCTATTATCGTTCGTTCCCAGTCAAATAGAAACCAGAAGTCAGACGAGAAGAGGCAGGAAAGATATATTTGATTCGTTACCAATATATCGAGGAACCTTTACTATAAGCTGGCTAATGAACGTAGGAGCTGTGTCCCACGCCGTGTTGCAACGTGATCTGGTACGGATGCATGACCGAAAGCCTTCAGCTAAACAAGTCCACTTAAACAACGTGGTCAGCATCCAATGTCGAACACTTAATGAGCTATTGATTTTGGGAAATTATTTACAGCTACAGGAGAAAAAGGGAGGATATATGAGGTCCGAAATCGTTTCTTAGTATTCCATGCATCAAAATCAGACCACCTCTAAATCTGCTGTAAGACAGAGTAAAGAGATCTAGCTTTTAAGCCGCTCTTTGTATGGTGAACCCCGGAGCTCTAAAATTGCATAGGTAGCTGCTCTCTGTGCTTTTTCCAAAATATCCGAGTCTTTTTCTAAACAGAGGCTTACAGCCTGAAAGCAGTTCTCAAGCTTTGTTCTCACTAAGGTTGTGTATACTGTAGTGAACGCAGTAGTATCTAACTTGGTGAATGTCCGTCTTAAAGCCCATAGGGTTCTGAACCCTTTAGCTGTAACCTCCAGACAATGGGCCGTCGTCTTGAGATTATGACTCACTGTCACCCCAAGATCCTTGTGAAACTGAGCCACGGGTAGAGGCGCTTCACCTATTCTGTGTTGGGATGATCCTGCAAATTTCTCGCGATCGACATGACAAGCTCATGAAACATTAAGGAGCATTTCATCCAATCAGCGTTTTGTTAGAAACATAGCGAAAATGAAAAGTCACATGTAGAGATTCTGATTGGCTGATTAATACACTGCTTCTATGTTTAGCAGTATTCTAGAATTTTCAGTAAAAGCCAAGGATTTTTAAAATACTATAAAAACCCTATATTTTCTGTACAGAAGCGAACCTTTGGAGTAAAGTGCTTCCCGCATATTTGTGCCTTTTCTCTCGTGTTCAATTCGCTGTGTAGTTCTAGCTCGGGGGTTACGAAATTAGCTTAGGATCCGAATATAGCGTTCAACCAATCAAGACATATCAGTGGCGACGGGAAAAACTACAGAGTATTTCTCTAGAGCAACTACAAGCTTATATGGAGCGTCAAGAAAAATAGTTTGAACAGTCTCAAATCGGAATCATGGAAGCCCTTATGCAGAAATTATGCATGTCCCAACAAAACTCTGCTGCCGGTGAATTTCAAGTATCTCATACTGATTCAGTTATTAATGCAATCCATGAATTTAATTTTGATGGTGCAGAATGTGTTACTTTTGACTCTTGGTTTAAGAAGTATGGAGATTGTTCCGTATCGATCTCTGCAGACTCGATGACGCTTCAGAAGTCAGAATACTTCTAAGAAAGCTTGGGACAACAGAACATGTACGCTATAGTAACTTTATTCTTCCGAAGAACCCACAAGACTTTAGTTTTGATGAAACAATTCAAACCCTGTCTCAAATCTTTGGAGAACAGTCGTCTCTATTTAATATCCGTTACTAGTGCTTGAAAATAACGAAAGAATCAGGAGATGACTGGGTGAAACATACAGGTATTGTGAACCGAGAATGAGAGAGGTTCAAGTTGTCTTCCATGACTGACGACTAGTTCAAATGCCTGGTATTTGTCTGTAGCCTGCGTTCATCTGAGGATGTTGACATCCGAACGAGAATCCTAAGCAAACTTGAGCATTGTCCCAACATGACCCTGCAGGAAGTGACTAATGAATGTCAAAGGTTAGTGAATTTGAAGCACGATACCTCGATGGTAGAAAACACTAACCAGTTCCCCCACGTTAATGCTGTTGAGAGAAAAGTCGAGCAAGGTTCCAGCATACAGAATTATCGAAATGACAGCGGCAAACCATCATCGTCCTGCTGGTTATGTAGAGGTTGGCATTTCAAAAGGTTTTGTCCGTTTAAAAGTCATCGTTGTACTACGTGTTCCAGGAAAGGATACAAAGAAAGTCATTGCAAAACCTGAAAACGCCGTCAACCTAAAGTTTATTCTAAAAGATTCAAGCCACGTACCTATTTACTTTTGTATACCCAAAGTGCATGTTGACACACTTTGCCGAGTTGATAGACATCAGCCACTCTTTAAACCAGTTAATCACAACATTTACATCTGCCTGAGGCGCCCATACACCTGTGTCTCCCGTTATTTTTTACATCGTCAGAGTATAATAACATCCTTAGGTCGGCGCTCCTTTTGAAGGTTGTAACTTTTTTTCACGTGGTTATACTTTTTATTATTATTAGTGTTTCCTTCTAATTTAACAACATTTATTAGTGAAAAATACTTCATTTCTGATAGGGCTCTATTAATTTGACACCCCATCCTGTGATTCAACGTAGTACATTAAGCTCACTATTTCACACGCTGTCCACCTTTCCTCTTTCACTAACGTTAATATATTAGCTATTAGCAAATATTGATCTGACTCTACCATAAAACTTTACACATCTAGTAAGTAAAGATACAACAGTCGCTGCTCACCCAATACAAAATTTATATTTACATTACTCCTAATAATGTCCAGGTCATCTAAAAAACACATAATCTCTCCTGATGCTCATAGCACGTGCAAAAGATCTAAATCCACCACTCACGCGAATAATGTGAAGCTTTCTAAACACACTGATCAGTCTGCATCATACTCTGATCTTCCTACAGCTACACTAGACGTGCACCATGTACTTGGACATGACCTGTCACTACTTTGCATCTCGCTTGTAGATATAAATAAGAGTAATCACCTACCGCCTACCCCGACATCATTTGACAGCCCACACATCACACGTTGTGAGCGGTATTTAGACAGTGCGGTTGACCCCATACACACAATAAATCCACAATCGGTCATCCTGTGTAATGGCCAACAGAGTGCACATAGGCCCACCTACAGTAGCCAGCCTAATAATGTAGATCTCGACTACTCACCCAAACACATACCTTATCCCCCAACTAAGTACGCACAAGATGACCACCCGGTAGACACTTGCAACAAATGTCTATGCAACCAAATAGGCCATAATAATGTTGATATAAACTCTAATAATCTCACTAGTGATAGTTCTAAAAGCAGTCAAATAAAATCTAGCCTCACCCAAACTATTCAAGACCTATTACCGTATAAATACCTAATCAGTGTTCCGGAAAATCCTGATCTCGAAATTATAAAAAACACTGAAAAAATAATTGACCACATATCAGCTGAAGTGCTGAAAAGACTTCAGTGTATGCACAATGTCATTGCGTATAATATACCTGATAGTACGAATCTGAAGCTTGCTAAAAATACTCTACTACAAGAATGTGGACTGTCGCAATCTTGGTGTGTAGCAAGAAGATTACGTAAAACACAGACTAAAGCCTCTTGTCCCATTCTATTTCAGTTTGGTAGTATCGTAGAAGCCAATCACCTCCTTAAAAGTCAGTCTTTACTGAGGCCTATTCCAACCTTTAAGAAAGTTAGAATCACCCATGACAAGACTGCCATCCAACGTCGAAACTCCAATGAAGTGCAAAACAATCAACCCAGCCTACATGGTAGCTGCAGTTACAACGTTGGCCATAGCGCTATCCCTAAAACACCATACCCCACCCCTCCCAAAAACGGAGGCACGCCGCATACTGCTACTAGTCCTAAGAACAAGACTAAACACCAGGCAGCTGTAACCATTCACCCTAAACCCAAACACTCAACTACAACAAAATGCCCACCCACCTATGCATCTACAGTTTCAAAGCACTCTTCTTGTGTCTCCAATGAAAAGCCAAAACCCAAGCCTCACATCAATCGCTCTAATAGCTATAACCGCCCAAACACTGTAATGCGAAATAATACTAAATTCTCTCTAAACACCCATAAGTACTCCAGATCTCTCAATACACAACATGCACCTACTCATAGTAGTCGAATGCATTACAACAAGCATAATGAACTGGCAGTACCCCCATATCCTAACGTGAGGTTACGCCCGACAAAAACCACACTTACACATGATGCCAATAAGCCATATAGCTTGAAACATGCAGGTTACAGGAATCAGCACAGCCCACACAACAGGAACACCATCCCCGGCAACAATGTCAGACAATCATGCAATAATTATTTGAAACATACAACTCCCCTAACTACCCGTAATAGGAGTAGAACACCCCACTGCACACAAGACAATCATAATGTTGGCCTGCTTGGGGACCCACCTATCGATTCTAAATACTACCAGAACCAAACCGCCCTTTATAACTCTCTGATCTCCCCTAATTTGGCACACACACCACCTCATCCTTTTTTATCTCTCTCCCCCTCAACAGTATTGCTATGGGGTCTCCAAATGTTGAGGGCGACAATTTCACTATTCTGAGACCACCTTCTATATACTCCGACCTGATGGGGAGTGACACATCTTTCTCACCGTCGATAACTGTCTCTAGTCTTAAAAGCTCCTTGACGGAACATGATCACCCCCCGAATACACCGCCTATCCATTTAACTCACCCGATTCTACCCAACACTCGTGAACATACTTCTTTCGCCAAACTAACCTCCGACCACCTTTCTCCCGTTAACTATGCTGGTATTAAACTAAACAAACAAGAACGTAGAGCCAATACTCCCACTTTTTCCTCTTCTCATAGTAAAAGCGACAAACCACAGGGTTTACAGCACACCATTTTATTAGACAAACACTCATCCTTCCTGACACTAATGTTAATTAATGCCCGATCTATTCAGAATAAGATGACTCAACTACGCGCCCTATTACTTTTACACAACCCCTCACTTGTTTTGATAACGGAAAGTTGGTTGTCCTCCGATATCACAGACACGTACCTCCAAATAGACACGTATGAGCTCTTCCGCTGTGATCGAGTCACCAAGAAGGGTGGCGGTTGTCTCATATATGCATCAAAAAACATGAGGGCGGAAATCTTTAGTGATCATACCCTCAGTAAAGTACCAGATTCGATGTGGCTTACTGTACACACCCTTGAATGTAAAATACTAATCGGATGTATATATCGAGCTCCGAATACCCCCAGTCTGACTGACACCATTATAAGTGAGTCATTCGCTAAGGCTACCTCGCTTGACTTCGCCTGCAAAATTGTCTGTGGTGATTTCAACCTTCCAACCATCAACTGGAAGACACATTCTGGCCCACCGTGCTACGAAGGAATACTAAGGTCCTTAGACATACACGGTTGGCAGCAACATGTTAACCTGCCTACCCGAAATCACAACATTCTTGACTTAATATTCTGTCACAATGTCACACCAGCATCAATGGTGGTTGGCGAGAAGTTCCATAATAGCGATCATAAAATAGTCTTCTGCACCCTTCCGATTCTTGCCAAGCGCAAAAAATTAAAGACATTAAATACATGTTTCCAATATAGAGACTATGCAAACGCCGACTGGAGTAACTTTCGGTTTCTTATGAAGCATTCTGACTGGAACACTTTCTTCACCAGTGATAACCTTTTAGAAACACTGGAAATATTCAATACTACCACCAAATCTGCACTAGACACTACCATCCCTTCTAAAATTGTTTTCAAAACAATTGCTCCCTACATCAACCAAAAGGCTAAGTCTAAGCTACGAAAACTAAGAAAGACGTACTTTACATCAAAAGACTTTAGTGCCCTACACCAGGTATACTCTGTACTTGAAGGAGTGCAGTCATCACAACAAAAACAAACAGACAGAAGAACGTACTGCGCTCACAGCTGCATCTAAAGTCCAAAACTTATGTCGGCTCCTTGCAAAACGGATGAGAAAGAACGAAAATCACAACATTCACTCTTTACTGCACGACGGCGTGACGTACTATGACCAAACCGTCATATGCGAACTGCTAAGTGAATGGTTTTCACAAAACGGGAATACATCTAATGCCCCAGATTTTAACATAAAATGCATAAGCAAAAGCCATATTAGCACCATAAACTTTGACATTAGGAGTATACATACCGCCATCAAAACCCTTAAGCCGAATGCGAGCTCTGGTGTCGATGATATACCATCAATTCTCTATAAAATGTCGGGGCCGGATATACATACGTTATTGCTCAAAATATACACATTATCATTAGAGGCGGGTACATATCCTGAAGCCTGGAAGGTAACGTATGTTCTTCCCAAACACAAATCAGGACCGAGAAACCTGGTCGGAAACTACAGACCTATAAATATCACCCCAGTTATTTCGCGCATAATGGAAAAAGTGATACAAAGTCAACTATCAGATCACCTACTTAAGGAAGAACTAATAGACCCAACCTAAATGACAAATTTGCACCTGATATGCCCTCATTTTTCTTGTCTTCCAAAACAGAAAATCTACGAGGACACTCCAAAAAAGTTCACAAGCCCAGAACGAATTACTTGTCAGCTGACTACCGACTTTCCCATCGAATAATCAACGAGTGGAATTCATTACCTCAGCACGTGGTTGAGGCTCCATCCGTCGACTCCTTCAAAAGAAAGTTGGATCAGCTGAGAGACCATCATTGCCAGGACTAACACAGGCCACCAAGCCTCCTGTCCTTTCCAAACTGAAACTGAAACTGAAACTGAATATGTGAACGAATGAACTGCTATCAACTTTTATAGATTATAATTACTAAACAAGCTTGCTTGGGATGCATACTGTGAACCAGTATATGTTGTAAATTGTAGATCATGCCTGTAAAAATGGCGTGTACCTGCTACTGCAGAAATATATTATTATTATTATTATTAACATTGGGCACTCTACTGTACTTGGGAGATCATTTGCATGCAGTATGAAAAGTAAAGGACCCAGGACAGGACCTTGAGGTACTCCATTCAGTCTTGGTCTCCAGGTGGAGCACTTCGAAGTTACTCTTAGTTTCTGTTTACGATCTACCAGTAAATCCTTAAACCATTTTAAGGGAGGTCCGGCAATGCCAACATTTCTCAGCTTCAATAGCAGTCTATTTGTTGGCACCTTGTCAAATGCTTTGCTGAAGTCTATGTAGACATCCACTGATTTTCCATTGTCTATAGCCTTTGTCCAATGCTCCCTTTCTATAAGGAGGTTTGTTGTTCAAGACGAACCTTTGCTGAAACAATGTTGCTCGCTGTTTAACAAATTGTTGGTTTCCAAAAATGTTATTATGGTCTTTTTGACTACGAAACTGGTGAGGCTGACAGGCCTGTATTTCGATGGAATTTGTCTTGTTGTATGTATGGGAGTGACGATTGCATCCTTGCAGTCCGTGTGCAACACACCTTGGTCAAGTGACATATTGTATTGTGGGGCTGCGATATATTGTACAAAATGTCTCAGGATTTAGGGGTATAATTCATCCGAACCTACTGACCTTTCCATGTCTAAGGTGTTAAGAGCCCTAAGTACACCGTCTTGATAAAAGTTCACAGTGAGCAGGTGGTTTGTTGGTTTTGTATTTGGGTTTAGTTCTTCGTTTAGAGGAGGTTCCTGAGTGAAAACTGCCCCGAAATAGTTTGCCATAGCCTCTGCTTTTTCTTGATCGTCCTCTATCAATTCAGATCCACTCCTTTCCTCAATTAGGTTGGGACTCCAGAGCTGCATCCTTGTTTTGCAATTTATGTATGAGAATAGTCTCTTAGGTTGCTTGAATGGCAACATTCCAACATTTCTTCTTTTTTCTTAGTAAACGTTGAATACCCCGGCCTGTCCAGGGATGGCCGTATCTCTTCTTCTTTGGGACTGTCCATGGTGCAAATGGTTAGGTTACTCGATTGTAAAACTGCCTGAAATGGGTCCATGCCTCTTCCACTGATTCCTCTGAGTCGAATTCCCAGTTTTTAGCCGATGCTGCAGAGTTGATTGCCTTCATGTCTGTCTTTCATATGTTAGAATGGGCCGGTGCAGCTGGTTGATAGACCATCACAGCCATGAATTTGAATAAGATGACTGCATGATCGCTTCTCGCTAGAGGTGACAAGAAAGTCATTTGACGGACGTCATCACCGTGTGTGACGAATAAGTCCAAGAGGGACGAGGAGCTTCGTAGGTCATATCTGGTGGGTTCTCTGATGAGTTGGGATAAAGCTAGTGCAAATGAGGTTTCTAACAGTTTGCAATCAAATGACGTTATTGATGACCCTACTTCTAAGATTATCCAGTTTATATACGGTGCAATAAAGTCACCTACTATAATGATTTTATCCCTACTACACCAGGACTTAAGTTTGCTTAGGAGGAATTCATCTACTACACATTCTGGACTGCGATATACTACGACGTATTCAATATCTTGCCGTCTACATTTCAGCCTGCAACGCACCAGTACACATGTCCGTGAATCATGTGCCCCTATTTCAACAGCTCGTATAGTTAAGGTAATTTCCGTATACAGAATAACCCCACCCCCTACTTTTTAATCTATCAGCCCGAATGGATATAAAACCAGACAACTGAATTTCATCATCAAACACTTCTGATGTTAACCATGTTTCTGAGACAGCAATAACATCAGGTTTTTCTATATCTACCGATGTCTTGAGGTCCGCCATTTCATTTGGTGGGCTGCGAGCATATGTGTAGCACATCTTTAGTTCCATGGGGAACTTTCCCTTACGACCCAGAGTGGTTTGGGGATGGTTTGTCTCCGAACTTTTGCAATTCGAAGACCCTTAGGAACGAGGTTTCTTTCATCGTTTCGGTGGCGCTCATTTATTTTTACTTCTCCAGCTTGTCTCTTGTTACGGTCGACCAGACTGAGATCTCAAACAAATACTCGGAATCTAATCAGTTTGGGTGAGTTCCCCAGTGTCAGGTTTCTTTCTTCATCCGCAGCAAAGGCAACCTTCAAGAAGCGGCTTTCCTCGGGACTTTCAGAATCCACCTTTTGTCCTACTCTGTAAAACTTACAGATGCTAACTCCTGAAACTTTCTTTGGGAGTGGCTTGCTTAATGAGTATTTAATGTTACTGAGATCGTGCTCAAACCTAGCCTTCAGTTCCCTTTCGAAAAATTTTTCGTGCCTATAGGTAACCCTCGTGCTATTGATAGAAGAAACCAGAGAAGTAGTGAATAGGTCTTTATTTCGATCTTCGCGCAGTCACAGTGGAGCGTGGGATTATCTGTTCAGACAAACAAAGGCTCTCAGCATTCCATATAAGATAGTAGGGAATATAACGCTTACAAAAGGTAAGGAAGTGGATGAATACTTGAACAATACTGTTTTAGCATATGCTTGGTTGTTTGGGGTCAACACTAAACCAACCAACCTGAGCTGTTACATTAGCTTCCCCCTAGAATCGACTTCCGTAGGAACGTCGGTTCGATTAACCTATCTATCGAAAACACCTTAGTTCTATTTCTCATCCCAAGGCGAAATTATCAACTCGCTCACTATTTGATTTACAATCAGTTACGACTAACGCTTTCAATGATAGTCCATGGATGTCTCTTCATTTACCAGCTTGTCATCTTTGTAGCATGTGATCTTTTCTACAACTATCGCTGACGGTTTGCTGCGTGCTTTCAAGAGAAAGTGTGAGAATGTGGAATAAGAATATCTGAGGAAGTGCCGCGAGCGGGCTACCCAACACCATGTTGGTGAGGTACGATTTTTCCATGCTCAGACCGGCTATCAGGTGTTTACTCACCTGCCTCTTGAGTCGCCCTCAAGTAAAAAGTAAAGAAGAGTCTACTTCAAAGGTAATGGTGAAAATCAAGCAAACCTGAAGAACTGCTCCACTGCCTGCATAAAATAACAAGATACAAAATGGAAATACATAAATGCAATTGATAATTGTTCGGTTCATGTAAGTGCTTGGCCTCCAGAACGGATTGGTATTCTGGAAGGAAATAAACATAGTGTAGATATCTTGCGCACGAATAACCATGAAAACAGCAACAAAAAAAAACTCTTTTGTAATGCATATATGTAAAAGGGTGAACTTGCTAGAAGTTGGACTCTTTAACAAAATCGATCAAGTGCATGACCTTGAGCCAGTGATGACCGCTTTTTACAACTAGGTGCGTAACCAAGGGTGCATCAGAGTAATCCACAAAACGGAAACGAATATACGGTTAAGAAGCAAAAAAATTGTGTTGAGTATGCAGATCAAGTACAGTTGTGTCAAATACTCTTTTTACGTTATTATTAAACCGAGAAAAAAAGTATATATATAAGCTATTGACATAACATGTCTTTTTTATAACGCTAGTGTTAAGTTCCAGGGTTTTGTATGGGCCACTAATAATAATTGGTTTAACGTTAACATAGCTACGATAGTCATATCGTCAGTTCAATGTTATGATTACTTAACAGTTCTTTTATACGTTGTGTTTAAAATTAGGTATGTGGAATCAACGCGGCTAAGATAGTATCCTTACAGTAACGTACTGTACCATATCTTCACGGTTATTGATTCTTCAATGTCAGAAATTTAAAAAAAAATGATGAGAACTTTAATAAGTACTTGACCATAGTAATTGTATCAAGCTACTAAACATATCTTCGACCGAAAACTTTTAGAATTAGTTCATATGGTATATATGTATAGCCAGTATAGTTAATTAACCAGAAAAAGAAATTATAAAACTCGCCTGGGTTGCTTTTTGAATTCGTTGTATTTGCCAGTGTAAGTTGTACGAGTTTGAATAAAATCCTCAGCCATCGTTTCGGAATACCTAGCTTATGTGTCCAGTATTTAAAAAAAATATTTAACATAACACTTATATATCAAAGGTAAAAGTTCTGGGGAGTTGTATGTGAGGCGGAATGAAGAAAAAAAATTATTTTTAAGTAGATGCAGGGTCTGATTAGCTACGTGGTTAGATTTATCCTGCAGTCGAAACTGTCAACATCCTTGACTGACTAATCGGATGTGCCCAGCGAACCGTTTTGTAAAGATTTAAAGATTTATCATCTTTACATTTCGATTCCGTAATGGATTTGTCAGTTAAACGATCTAACAACACGTATGGTGGTTCATGATCTAGATAAGCCGGCTTTAGCCTATCAATACTTACTGTGTCGATGTTTCCATGTTTTTCTATCACGAAATATTTAGATTTTCTTGAGACGACTTTGAAAGGACCTTCAAATGGAGGACTGAGTGGTGCTTTTATTTTGTCACATCTTATCCAGACGTGCGTGCAATTGCTTAGGTCTTTAGGTATATATACGGCGCGCGATTGTTCACGAGTATTAATCGGCTTAAGTTTAGACATGTGGTCCCGTAGTTGATCTACATAATTTTCTAAATTAAGTTTTTGACTGTTAGTATTAGGGTTAATAAATTCACCTGGTAGTCTCAGAGTTGTTCCGAATACCAGTTCCGCAGCTGAACACTGCGTCAGTTTTGACAGATGTTCGTATTCCCAACATAACTAACGGTAGGAATTCTGTCCACTGATTGGGGTTTGAGTGAGATATAAGGGCGGTTTTTAGCTGACGGTGAAAACGTTCTACCATCCCATTAGCCTGAGGATGATATGCAGTGCAGCGTATCCTATTGGAGCCTAGAAGTTTAGCCAAGTTATTAAATAGTTCGGATTCGAATTGCGCTCCTCTATCCGTCGTTATTGTTATGGGTGTACCAAAAATGGTTACCCAGTTCTGCATGAAAACTTTGGCTACTGTTTCCGCTGTGATGTCCGTTATCGGGATGGCTATAGGGAATCTGGTAAATCGATGTATGCATGTAAAAAGATAATTAAAACCGTTTGAACGTGGTAAAGGACCTACCAAGTCGATATGCACATGGGCAAAACGTGCATCTGGTTGCGAGAAAACACCTATGGGTGAATTTGTGTGACGATTTATCTTTGATTGTTGACATGCTGAACACTCTCTAACCCATTTGTGTACATCCTTCTGTAAATTCGGCCATATATATCTGGCATTGATTAGTTTTGAAGCTTTTGCGCCAGGATGAGACAAAGAATGAAAGTTATTATATATCAACTTTCGCATACTTTTGGGAACGAAAGGTCGCGGCATTGCCTTGGTCGTGTCACAGTAGATTAGAATACCATCGACAGGTGATGGGAACTGTTTTAAATTAAGACTTGAATTGTTTGTTTTAAGCAGGTTTTGTAATTCTAGATCCTGCTCTTGTTCATTTCTCAACGTCTCGAAGTTCACTGTAGACTGCTGTAGCACGTTTATTTCTAGCCTAGATAAAGCATCTGCCGCCTGATTGTCCTGACCTTTGACATATCGGATATCGCTTGTGAACTGTGATATATAGTCAAGGTGTCGGACTTCTCGAGGTGAGTATTTATCAGCTCTCGCTTTTAGTGCATTCGTTAGTGGTTTGTGATCCGTAAAGACTATAAATTCCCTGCCTTCTAACATGTGTCGGAAGTGTTTAATGGTTAGGTAGATTGCAAGAAGTTCTCGCCCGAAGGTAGAATACCTTGTCTCTGCTGGAGCGAGTCTTTTTGAGAAGAAAGCAATTGGTTTGCAGGCGTTTTTAACTAGTTGGTTAAGGGTACCGCCTACTGCTTTATCAGAAGCATCCACCATCAAAGCAAGTGGGGAAAGAGAATTCGGATACATCAACGTAGTTGCTTGAGCTAGTTTATCTTTAAGCTGTTTAATAGCTTCGACAGCGTCAGAAGACAGTTTGAATTCTTTTGGTTTTCCTTTTAGTGAATCTGTCAAAGGTTGCATTAATTGTGCACAACCTGGTATGAATCTGCGATAAAAGTTAATTAGACCTAGAAAACTTCTCAGTTGTGTTAGAGAACTAGGTATGGGATATTGTTTAATGGTGTCTACTTCTTTTTTGATCGGTTTAATCCCTTCTGGGCTTATTGTGTGACCGAGAAATTCTAAAGTTTGAACACCGAAAACACACTTTGATGTATGTTTATTCCATGTTCATCCAGTCTTTTTAACACTGTCTTTACATGCTGTTCGTGTGATTGCAAATCGGGGCTGGCAATTAACAAGTCGTCTATATACCCCTGCGCAAATGGCATATCTCGAAGTAGACTGTCTATGAATCTTTGAAATGTCTGTGCCGCATTTCTCAGGCCGAATGGCATGCGTACAAACTCGAATAAGCCAAAGGGTGTTGTAATAGCTGTCTTGGGGATATCTTCATCCGCCGCTGGAATATTGTGATATGCCCTGACTAAGCCAATTTTAGTGAATATGTTCATACCCTGTAAACCGTTTGTGAAATCTTGGATATGCGGTATTGGGTACCTATCTGGTACGGTTTGACGGTTGAGGGCTCTGTAATCCCCGCTCGGTCGCCAGTCACCTTCATTCTTCTTTGGGGCCATATGCAAAGGGGATGCCCATTGACTATCAGAGGGACGGATAATACCCAGTTGTAGCATATAATCAAACTCCGCCCTAGCGATTTTGAGCTTGTCTGGTGCTAGTCTCCTGGGTTTTGCGAAAACCGGTGCACCTTCGGTTTTGATAGTGTGACTTTTAGTTTGTCTTTAGAAGGCTGTGGGTTTGGTTTAGTTAAGTTTGGAAATTCCGCGAGTATATCTTGGAATTTCGCTGTTGTTACTGGAGGAGTTTGAATCAAGTTAAGAGAGCTGATGTGACTTTCTTTGCCTTTTGTGTAATACGAAGTTTCTTTTAGTGTTAATCGCCGTTTCTTGGCATCAACTAGAAATTCGTATCTCTCTAGAAAGTCCATCCCCAGTATTGCCAGATCTAAGTCGGCTACCGTGAAAACCCAAGGGAATTGCCTCCTGAACCCCAAATCTAGGGTTAAGTTTTTCTGCCCAAATGTCGCAATTTTAGTTTTATTTGCAGCTTGAAGTGTAATTGATGATGTTTCTCGACTAATCTCAGTTTTATTTTGAGGGATGATGCTAAGAGCAGCGCCAGTATCCACCAAGAAATTCAAGCCCGAGTTTCTGTCTCTAACATAAAACAAGCGACTGTTTAGGCGCCCCTCCTCAGTCGTCGCGACCTGGGGAGGGGTTACTCGTTTCCCGCTGTCTTAGAATTATGCTTAGGCCAGGCGCATGGTTGCATGCACTTGGTTGAGTTGACACCAAACTTCCAGTGGTACCAACAAAACTGCCCAGGTTGTCTGGACATTTGTGACCTGTTTTGTGACTTGGATCGTGGTCGTTGTGGTGACCTGCTCCTGTTTCTATGACCCATTTGCATTCTGGTGACAGCCTCAGTGAGACTCTTAACACTCGCAATGAGTCCTTCTATGACGGGGTCTTTTGCTGATTCTACTTTTTGTGTGTGATTTATTGTGCCTGGTCCAGTTGGAGGACCTCTCTCCATTATTCTATCGGCTATACGCGCTAAATGAGATAATGAGGTTCCAGGATCTTGTGCATCCAAACAGTGTTGGACGTAGCATGGGAGAGCTTGTATCCATCCTTGTTTTAGGACTGCTTCACCCACTGTGTTATCACCCATTAACACTTGGAGGTGACGCAAAAACTGTGAGGGCGACCGATCACCTAGTGTTTCACCTTGAAAAAGTCTTTGGATTCTTTGACTATCTGATAATGATAAACGGTTCATTATCTCTCGTCTTAAGATGGTGTATGGTTGTGGTGATGGTGGATCTAAAATCAAGTCACGGACTTCTTTGGCAACTGAAGGAGGAAGGATAGAACACAAGTCTCTATAGCGAATCCCTTCAGATTTGATATTGTGTCTCGTGAAATAATGCTCTAGTTGAGCAAACCACAACTCAGGATCACTACGATCAAATTCTGGAAGTCGGGATTTCGTAGTCATAACAGTGTCTATCTCCACTGGTGACAAATCCTCCAGATTATGGGTTTCTATTGAGTCTGACATGAGGTATGTGACAAATATAGCAATAAAGTTAGCACGAAAAATGGTTACTATAACACGAATAACTTAAGATAATACGGAATAAACTAGTTATATACTCAACTTAGTTTACGGATAATCCGGTCTACTTTTACGATTAAGTAAAAAAAAAGATCAATAACAGAAATGAGGTTAAATTGTGTTCAAAAAGGGCTCACCACTTTCGTGCCTACAGGTAACCCTCGTGCTATTGATAGAAGAAACCAGAGAAGTAGTGAATAGGTCTTTATTTCGATCTTCGCGCAGTCACAGTGGAGCGTGGGATTATCTGTTCAGACAAACAAAGGCTCTCAGCATTCCATATAAGATAGTAGGGAATATAACGCTTACAAAAGGTAAGGAAGTGGATGAATACTTGAACAATACTGTTTTAGCATATGCTTGGTTGTTTGGGGTCAACTCTTAACCAACCAACCTGAGCTGTTACAAATTCTCTTAACTTATGAAAAATGACTGACCCATCAGCTAGGTCCGTCTTAACACGCCCTAAAATTTTAATTCCTGAAATAGTCTCTTCTTTGCACTCCGTTTCCGATTTAGTGTCAATCGCACAGGTCGAATCCTGTTTCCTTACGCTTCTTCTCCTGGCTGTGACTGTGTGCCAATCATTTACCTTACTTTCTTTATTATTCACATCCTCTACACCGCTCAGACTTGGCGTTGATATATGAGTCCGGAACTGAAATCATAGATTCATATACCTTAGTACTGTCTATAATTAGTTTCTTCCCCGAGCGCTTTTTCTTCTTTCTTTTGATCACGCCTACATCCATATGCTTGTTATCTGCTTCGCTGATGGGGTCCAACTCTATGGTCACATTTAAATCCAGAGCGGTGCTCATGATAACGCTATCTGTTTCCTCGAAAGCGGTGTTCTGCTCATCTACTGCTTCTTTTATCTGAGAGCAATTTTCTAGCTACGTTCAGCAGCTTAATCGCCTCTAGAATCAGCAGAGGCTTTGTAGAACAACCATCGCCAGTCTCTCCCCATTTTCATTTCTCTCTCCTAATCCATGTCGTCCAATTACATCTTCATATCCTGTGTTGTCCACTCCAACTTTAGCATTTAGATCTCCCATCAGGATGGTGAGGTCCTTTCGTGAGCACTTCTCTATAATCGATTGCAGCCTTTCATAGAACTGATCTTTGTCATCGTCGTTGCTAGCATTGGTGGGTGCATAACATTGGATAACATTCATTGTGATCCCTTGCTTCTTTGTTCTGAATGATGCTTTGATTATCCTGGGTCCATGAGATTCCCTTACTACAAGTGCATTTCGTGCTTCTTTGGACGGCATTAGAGCAACTCCCTGAGTGTGTGGAGCATTTTCCCCTTCGTGACCGGAGTACAGCAGCATCTCTCCTGTACCTAGCCTTTGTTGTCCAGTTTGTGTCCAATGGGTTTCGCTGATTCCGAGTACTGCCAAGTTGTATCTCCTCATTTCCATTGCTATTTGACCGCTCCTTCAGGTCTCCCACACTGTTCGGACGTTCCATGTACCTATAAAGAGTGTTGCTCTGATTGTTAGAAAGGGCGTCTGCCTCGTGACTTCCGATGAATCCCGTTTTTCATCATGAGGGGTCATAATTCTTCCTTGGACTCGTAGGGCAGAGTTTAAATGGTTTGAATTATTTTTCTGGTTAGCATTTTTTATAAAGATATTTTTCTGCGGGATGGGGTCGCTAACACCGTACACAACACTCTTCCTTTACCCGAGCTTGGGACTGGCAGTAACTCTAGAAGAGCTACAGGTGGAGTTAATGATGAGAGATAGTGCAGATGAAATGTAGTCCGGACTCTTGTAGATGTTGATGACATGAACGTTGTTGTATTTGTCAAGGTGTTTTGGATAGCATCTTAAAGCTAAATAATCGATAAATTTGTTTGAGAACTTAAAACATGCGTGGTTCGACCAATATAATATAAGACTATCGTGATGTGAATTGTTCATCATATAATTCTGAAGTAGACGTAAAGAGCAAGTTTTTCACATTTCTGTCCAAAAAGTCTAAAAGTTCTTGGGTTATTGAAAGCTTTGTTAGAATGCTTCCATTTCAGTTAGTAACCTCGTAGAGTTGATTTCCCCAGTTCGATCGAATTATGTGAATTGCCTTGGCTAGTATGGTGAGTTTTCCCGTCACTAGTTTAGCACGCATGAATTTTGTAGCGCATTCCTCCACATGGATCATACAGAGGTCGAAACACCTCACCTCCCGATAGATTCCAAGAGTTAGTCATAAGGTTGGAAGATCTGTATTTCACAGAATATGGGCTTTTAAGATCGTTTGCTTTTCCCTTTAAGTTTTTTTGTCCTTCAATCTTTGGTAGTAAGGACAGGTCAATTGACCCATGTTAGTCTTTACAATTTGTAGTACTGTAGAAACCAAATCTCGCTTCAAATGTATCAAACAAAGTGCTGATATTAAGTGTTCCGATAGAGGATTCCAGCTATTCGTCATTCGGGAGCAACAATAAATACTCCGGGTTCAAATTCATTTAGTTTCGTGGACACCATAGTCGAGCTACTCCATAATTTGCAGAAAGATATTTCGGATATTTCCACTCTCTGAGCTAAGCATTTCCAAAGCTGATCGGGTACCGGCTTTACTTGATGCTTACACAAGATTTGAATGTTCTTAACATTTACAGTGTTTAGTTTCTTAGTTTCAAACTCACTGAGGTCTCGTTGAGTGTGATGAATACCCTACTCATCCAGCTGTAGATATTCGTTTTGAAACATCCTGCTTCAATCTTCTAGATGGGATTAAGTAAGAGTGAACCATTGTGATTTAGAACTAACAGCGGTAATCCACCAATTTGGTGTATGGCTTCACTTGTGTGTTTAGGCCACACAAAGGCAGCTGGATTGGTAACTGTTGATTATGTCTAGTAAAAAATAGTTATTTTCTGCGACTTTTGCATGTCTCGTATATCATTTCTGTTTACGCGAATTGTTTCAGGTTCTTTGGATAAAAAAGTTGCTACTCATCTTGTCGGTGACTTTCCACGACACCCCATTAGTATATGGAGCTCATTCTTGGACTCCTACTCACCCATTATCTATCTCTAACTCATCCTCAATCGATCATCATGATACAGATGCATCTCGGTTAAGTTACATCAAAGTGGGGTTGGCAGCAGCTTTTTTTTTCACTGTGCTTATTTCGTGCGGTTTGCCAGTTTTATTAATAAACTACCTGAAAGAACGAAATAGTTTACCATTAGTCAATGACAATCGGAGATTCCATTTGGGCAAAGTACGGCATAATGGGTCAGATCAAATTAAAATAGAAAATAGGGATGATGACATTAAATTTCAATACTGTGATCTAGATTTATCTCCACCTTCAGGAAGAAGTCCTGTAAATGTTTCTGGTGGCAAAGTGTATGCAGATAACAATGCTTCATGGAAGCGAGTTCCATTTCAACAACAAACTTCGGTGGAATCTGAAAGTTTATCCACTTCTTGTCAAAGCCCTAATCCTGCATTAATTAATGGAGACCAGTTTGAAAACAGAGATTTACTTACTGGTCAGGTGGTCCATAATGAGCGAAACTGGGCCAGTTCATTTAGGATTCAAGATCGAATACGTGGTCGTAATTTAAGTGATCACTCTATCATACAGAATCGAAGAGATCATCAGAAACAAGAAAAACAAATGTCATCTCGGAAAGTTTGTCTTTCGTCAAGAACAACGCGT
The DNA here is from genome assembly GCF_000237925.1 of Schistosoma mansoni. Lineage (NCBI taxonomy): Eukaryota > Metazoa > Platyhelminthes > Trematoda > Strigeidida > Schistosomatidae > Schistosoma > Schistosoma mansoni. Next base: position 60,661,975 of record NC_031495.1, on the reverse strand, counting down.
AAAGAAACATTACAAGTTTGGTTTAGTCGGTGTAATTGTTTTGCCGCTGGAGTATTCTTATCTTCAGGTAAGCCTACACAAAATATTCGCTTATTTCTATGAGTTGCTCTGTCGTGTTACCATGAATACAAATTTGGCTATTTTCTAGGTATTTTATTTATTTATTTGAACACACAGGTATTGGTGCAAAGGGGCATTGAATACACATTGCTCCACACAAGTCACTTGATTTGTCTGCGATCTATGATACTGCCCGGGTGCTCAAACAGAAGTAGGATTTTTTGGTATATGGGAAATGCAGTTAAAATTCCAAATATTTTCAAAATGTCATATAGTAGACAAAAGTGTGGAATCTAACTATCGATACATTAGGTTAATTTGTGTAAACCCTGAGTCTCGAAATCTCATTCTTTTCTTCCTTATAAACATAGTATTTTCCTACTATTACTAACGCTATCACTACTGTCATTCTAGGATTTGTCTTTATAAATTCAGCTCCCTGTGCTAATGTGGTGCGACGACTTAAACTGATGTACATATTGGTCAGGTTCTAGGTTGCATATGACTGACACCAATTTTTATTTTTAAGTCGCTTAACAAATATAAAGTTCATTTTCATTTACGAATCACTTGACCGTAAACTGCAAAATGTTTTACTCTGTTTGTATGCAGTGTTAAACTATTTATTGTAATAAATATGTTTAGTTTGTAGAACGAAATAAATAACTTAAACATTTTGAAGAGATATAATGGGCTTTACATACACCTGTTACCCTTAGTGGAGAAGCATAGACCGCCCGCCAGCATTCTCCATCCAGCACTGTCTTGGGCAATCCTTCCAAGTTCTTTCCAGTTGTTATTCATCCTTTTCATATCTGCTTCCCATTCCCGACGCAGTGTGTTCTTTGGCCTTCCTTTTTTCCGTTTCCCATCAATATTCCAAGTTAGGGCTTGCCTCGTGATGCAGTTTGATGATTTCCTTAATATATGTCCGATCCACTCCCAACGTGTTTTCCTAATTTCTTCTTCATCTGGAAGCTGGTTTGTTCTCTCCCAAAGTAGGTTATTGCTGATGATATCCCGCCAGTGAATGTTGAGTATTTCGCATAAAGAACTGTTTATAAATCCTTGTACCTTCTTGATGATGGTTGTAGTAGTTCTACACGTTTCAGCTCCGTACAGTAGATTTGTCTGGACGTTCGCATTGAAGATTCTCACTTTGATATTGGTTGATAGTTGTTTTGAGTCCTATACGTTTTTCAATTTTAAGAATGCGTCCCTTGTTTTACCAATACTCGCCTTTACATTTGCATCTAATCTCCCTTGTTCAACAATTATGATTTTCAGGTACGTGAAAGATTCCACATTTTCCAGAGCTTCTCCATCGAGTGTGGTTGGGTCGGGGCTTTCCGTGTTATATTTGAGGATCTTGCTTTTTCTCTTGCGTATGTTTGAGGCCTACTGGTATAGAGGCTACTGCTACATTCGTTGTCTTCATCTGGATTTGTTCGTGTGTACGGGATAGGAGGGTCAGGTCATCTGAGATGTCAATTGTATTCCGTGCTTCTCGTCAGATGTCGAGGTCTTCATTGATGAACAAGGGGGATTAGATGCAGATGTAAAGGCGAGTAATGGTAAAACAAGGGACGCATTCTTAAAATTGAAAAACGTATAGGACTCAAAACAACTATCAACCAATATCAAAGTGAGAATCTTCAATGCGAACGTCCAGACAAATCTACTGTACGGAGCTGAAACGTGTAGAACTACTACAACCATCATCAAGAAGGTACAAGGATTTATAAACAGTTCTTTATGCGAAATACTCAACATTCACTGGCGGGATATCATCAGCAATAACCTACTTTGGGAGAGAACAAACCAGCTTCCAGATGAAGAAGAAATTAGGAAAACACGTTGGGAGTGGATCGGACATATATTAAGGAAATCATCAAACTGCATCACGAGGCAAGCCCTAACTTGGAATATTGATGGGAAACGGAAAAAAGGAAGGCCAAAGAACACACTGCGTCGGGAATGGGAAGCAGATATGAAAAGGATGAATAACAACTGGAAAGAACTTGGAAGGATTGCCCAAGACAGTGCTGGATGGAGAATGCTGGCGGGCGGTCTATGCTTCTCCATTAAAGTGTATCAGGCGTAAGTATGTAAGTAGGTACCCTCAGTCCGCATATTAGTAAAGGGAAAGCGCCTCCATTAACATGTTGGGACTGCGGCGTATGGCATTTCGTCAATTTTTTCACTGGTTTGTTTCACTATAGCGTCAGTATTTTTCATTTGCTTAGCCAAGCACAATTTGGAATGAATGTTAAAAAAATTGGAACACTCATGGTAAATCTTTTGTATTTACATACGCTTATGTGTTTTTATTTCTTAAAAAGGTTTTATGGAACTTTATCCTGATACTGAGGAAGCAATAGCAGAGGCAAAACTTCAGTTACATATTAAATCTGAATTTCCATTTGCTCCATTTTTAACTCTTGTTGGATTCTTTCTGGTTTTAAGCATTGAACAAATTATATGGACAGCGAAATCAAATCAATGGACATGTTGTTCGCGAAGAAATTCTAACACTAGTCAAGCATTACATCGTGATTCACTTCATTCGAACGAAAATGATTATAATTTTGAAAGTAATGGAAATTTTTACCTTGATAACAATAATAGCAATAACAATATAAAACATAATGAGATTACTGCAAATCACAAATTAGCCTTGGAGGACTCACAACAGAATAACATTGGATATTTATCATCTAAACTTATGAAAAGTAATGCCAAGAGACCATCGAAATTATCCAATGCAACGAATACTTCAGAATTGACTCCTGTTGATTGTTCACCTACATCATCTCATTCTGGGAATGATTTTCTCCTAGAATCCAATATTACAAGAAACCACGTCGAACATACCGACCACTGTCATGATGATAATAATAATGATGATCATAATGCTCATCATCATTCTCATACTCATGATATCAAATTTGATGCTAGTTCTTTTGGATCAGTGTTACGTATTATTCTACTTTTATGCGCTATGTCTGTACATTCAATATTTGAAGGTTTAGCAGTTGGCCTTCAACCTACAACACAACGTACTCTTGCTTTATTCACTGCTATTTTATTACATAAAATTATCATAGCTATTGGTATCGGTGTAAATTTAGCTACAAATTTAAATCAACCATCAACATCTTCAAGTTCTTCATTTCAATCTCAATCCTCCTATTGTCATCTTTTTATGTATCAATCTATTGGAACATTAATTTTAGCTTGTTCATCACCATTCGGTGTTCTTGTTGGTTGTGGTTTAATGCAACAAAAACAATCAGCAGTATTAACAATGTCAACTGCTGTACTTCAAGGTTTAGCTTGTGGAACATTTTTCTTCGTCGTATTCTGTGAATTATTACCAGTTGAATTTAAAGAAGGTGTCAAAGATAGGATGGGAAAATTTTTTTTCTTATTACTTGGATTTGCAGTAGTTGCATTATATGCTTTTTTAATGCCTGAATAAACATTGTTTATTCATTGTTTAAATTTATTCTTTTTTTAAAAAATTATTTTGCGCTCAATTTTATTAAAACTTTTATAATCAATTAAATCTATTGTCTTTCTCAACTGTGTGTGTTTCTTCTGTTATTTTCCATCTTTTCTATATTATTTCTCCTTGGTTTAGTTGTTCTTCTCTCAGTTAAATAAGCTGTGACTGTCTTTGCTACGAACCTTTTCTTTTTTTAATTATCCGGATTTCTATTTATATATAAATTCATTATCTCCATCTATTACTTCCAATTTATTTGTCTATTTGTCTAATTAGGTACATTACTTTTTCTTTCACATAAAATTTTAATTGATCAATTTCCGATCATATTTATTTTCGATAGTTTTGCTTTATATTATACATGATCTCTGGTAACTTTTTCTGAATTACAATTTTTTGTGTACAATTCGAAGTACTGCTTTTGGTGTTCGTTTTTATTGGGATATGTTTCTCCTATTGGAGTTTGATTACTTATACTTGTATGTTTGTGAATATTTGAAATAAATAGAACATCTGATTTCAAAGAAATTTTGTTTATCCTTTGATAATTATTTTCGAAAGGACACTAGTCTATATGGTTAGTTCGAAGGTATTCACACTAATCAATATTTTGTTGGCCTTTGCCAACTTGCGTTACCCGTAGTGTAGGCAGGATATTCGTTTACCAACCGCAGGACAAGCTTGCTGCGCAACGGTTTGCCCCATTCTTTTTTGTGGATGTGAAACATGCCAGTTAAGAATAGAGGATTTCCGTAAGTTAGTAATAATCGATCTTAGGTGTCTTGGACGCATCCTTCGTGCATTTTGGGACCATTGAATGAGCAACCCCGAGGTTAGGCGTTGGATACTAGATAAATATTGCAATTTGGTTAATGGGGTAGTAAATCTTTATCAGCTGAGGTGACTGGGACACGGCACATATGCCTAACTATCGCCTACCTCGACGGGGAATGTCTGATGTTGGAATAGGTTGGAAGAAAGTTGGAGGAGACCAATCGAAGACATTGTGTCAGTTCACGAAATCACTGTTAATCGGCTAAAGCGCGTTAACAGATAAAGACTGCTTAGTTGGGATCCACGTGATTATCGTAACAAATGGTTAAGAACTTTGGGTGATTTGACGCAGGATCGTCTGAAATGACTCAAATGCATTCATTCCTTGTCTCCCTCTAGAACCTGAGTCTCGAAATTTTACGTTTGTTTTCTATGCATAGTATTTCGTACTACTACTGTTCTGGGGTTTATCTTGAAATAATTTTATCTCGATTGGCTAATATGATATGGCAACTTAAACCGATGCACATATTTCAGGTTCTTTTGTTACGTATGACACTGATATTCTGTTAGCAGTTCATCAAAGTAATCTAGGTATTGGATAGTATTTTGACTTAGTTAAATTTTAACTGGTTAGCTTGCAGCTTATGTAGACTGATATATGAGAATTCAATCATTCAAACCAGACGGCTATGATCACTTAATTGAAAAGACTAGAAATAACTTAAGTGACCTGACTATCAAGTCATCTAACCTAGCAGCCATGTTGTAACATGTTCGATATGATTCTATCAACACTTAGTACTAAGGAGTATGATATTGGTTTCTAAGATGTCATTTAGTGTAGGGTCATTCTCTGAGATGAAATCATTATTATGATCAGTAGAAAATCAAAAGTGTAATGTAGTGTCGATAAGCTTGTAAATTACAAACTATAAACACGAAATAACATGACGATATGGATAAATAATTCAAATCCGACTGGAAAACATTGGACATGAGTTTTATTCATAAGTTACACCTTAATGGAATCATCTTTAAAAATGATTTCACAACTAATTTGCATCAATGCAAAATTTTGTGTTTATGTTATTAATGAAAAATGAAAAATCCACATTTGAAACCATTTTTCCAAAGTGCACTATAAATATCTCTATACACAAAAAATAATGATATCACTTGATTTGTATTGGTATAAATCCAGAACAAAAGTATAATCATTAAACTATATTACTTCATTTACTATATGAAATATATATACTGGTAGTCTTTGGATGGAATTCCGGACAATAATTCATTGTAGCACACAAATGTTTACAACTTCATTTTTAACAAACGTTTTATAAGTGTTTATAATTTCCCCTCCAATTATTATAATATATTGTTAACTAAGTTAATTAGTTAATAAATAATCTATTTTTTTCATGTTTACATCGTTATATCACAACAACATGTGTTCTCAACTTCCAATGAGTGTATGTCGTCCATGTACTTAAAGTATTCAACTTTTAATCGTTAGATTGCCGGTAGGAGAATCTTCCACATCATCTGTTTCTACAACCAGATAGTCTTCATTCAAAGAAGGCATCACTCAAAGCCTAATACATAAACCTGAATTTGATGAATAAATTGCAATGAATTAGAGAAATGATTCCTAAATTCAATTGTTTTTCTTTTTCGTTGATAATTTAACACCTCTATGTCTGTTCCAGTAAATTTTAAGGAAAATCTCATCAGTAATGTTGAAAATCTGGTTAGTATTTAGTACATTTCAAAATTATGGTACGTTTGGTAAACTTTACTCTGTTTTATGTGCTATTTAGACAAAAAATAATTAGCATTATTTATATTTAAATTCACTTAGTATTGTTTGTTTGAATCTTCCCATTGATGTTTAGGACTGCAACTGGTCAGTCTCTAATTGGCATATGTGCATACTGTACGTATTGCCTCGATATAGCCTTAATTCACAAGCATTGTAAGCAAAGATGGATAATGGCTAGCAGTGGAATCCAGGACGAGCGTTTCGTCCTATTTTGGACTCGTCAGCTGGACGCAGTAGCCGAGTGGATAACGCGATGGGGTTAGAAGCGAAAGGTACTGGGTTCGAGTCACAGAGTGAACATCAACTCTGAGATACAGGTACATCCAGCTGACGAGTCCCAAATAGGACGGAACGCGCGTCCTGGACTCCACTGCTAGCCACTACCCATCTTTGCTTACAATTATTTGTATTGCTTGTCACTTTCTGTAAAGCAAATATTCATTTTCACTGTTTTATGATTATTACTGTTCATTGTGTCTAATAATTAAATTATTTAGGTTCTTTTCCATAGTAAACCAGGATAGTAAGCCCACTACTTATTAGTACGATAATATTACTGACTACGAATGATGTAATAAAAGGCGAAAAATTACCATTATCAACTAAGAAGCAGTGGGCAATTGTTTTGTTCTAGTTTGTATCACATCAGTAGTACACACAAACCTCCCACTTAGTAACAATTGCTACTCCCCCCAAGTGACTTGCTTTGGAATGGGTTTCTGATTTACTAGTAAAGAGTTGTAGCTAGTGGTGTTTCAGAATATCGAGTATCAGCCAGTTACCCACCAACGATATTTGTTGGTTGTTATACTGTAGTAGCTTAGCTTCGTTAATCAATCATCTTGATAACCATTGTCATATAACTACCAACGTTGCTTGAAATCAGAAGGCAGTGAGAAGCGGCAACTACAGTTTCTTAGCGGACAGCACGGATAACAAAACTACAAGCACATCGAACGAATTTGAAGCAGATAGGTGAATGTGTGTATACGAGCAACTACATAGGCAAATTTATAGTCAAAACGAATAAAGCTCAGCCAGGCAAAGCAAAGGCAAGAAATAGGATTCGAGTATTTAAGCTATCAACATTTTAGTCCAAGTTTGTCATGTGATCAAGACTACACGTTTATATAGATATGATAATGATCATTATAGTACAAAGAAATATGCGAATTGTTACTGTTTGAATAACATTGTTAAGTGAGTTCATAAAAGGGCTTAAAAAAATTAACCATAATCGAAATTGATTGTTGGAGAGTTGCTATAACACTACACCGCAAATCGATTGAGGACTTAATGGTCCTATTATCACTCAGTTTCTGAGCTATCTGAAGGCCCTGGATGAATGGTATATAGACAATACAGTGGGGTCGTAGATTAGAACGAAATGATTTTCTACTACTTCCTATATCTTAATCATTCTCTATCTAATGTTCGTTTATTACGAAAACAATCTTCAAATAGGATTGATCTCCACAAACTTATCACCTTGAGAATGAGTAGATTGACTTTGGGCCTAGTTTGACTCATATTTACTATTGATTTATAATTACACTACATACAAATGAGCAGATATAAAAACTCATGACTGTTTTCCCCTTACTATATCAGCTGACAACCAAACATTTTTCTAACACTTAATATCTTCACAATACCTATTTACGACTGAACACAAGGTTGAGGGTAATCCCTGAAGGTCTCATGGATAACACTGTTTCTTTAAGATATTTGGTAAAGATATATGACTGCTCCTATTTTCAAGTTTAGTCATTTTACGATGTAACATGATAAAAATAATGCAAAATCATGGTGAAATTTATTTTTCAGTTGAAGTGAATGCTGTAAAAGGATTATTGTGTGATTACAAAGTTTTACTATTGATAACTTCTTACTGCCATTCTTTATAAAATTAAAAAATTAAGTTGGCATAAAGATGTTTATTGGTATTTTGATAAAAGTTTTAAAGTATAAAATGACTACAGATGATCCAGTTTGTTGACATAATATGTAATCTAGAGTTTCAAGTAGTCATCTGAATACCTTTAAAACTATATTATCACTTAAACTCACTTAGTATTGTTTGTTTGAATCTTCCTATTGATGTTTAGGACTGCAACTGGTCAGTCTCTAATTGACATATGTGCATACTGTACGTATTGCCTCGATATAGCCTAAATTCGCAAGCATTATAAGCAAAGATGGATAGTGGCTAGCTTACTGTATTATCACTTGTCTTAAGCTTACTTCTACTTATCTGGTTCTATGTTAATATTAAACAGGGAATCAGTTAGTTGTTGAAAAATATACAGTCCTATGTAAGAAGAAGAAAGTTTATTGGTCTTAAAAATGTACCACATTCTGTTTTTCTCATAAGTTCAGAATACGTTGACTTTATGAGTGATTGTGTTTCTAATCGAATATATGCATAAATAGTTTGTCGTAAAGTAATTAGGTTCGTTTTGTACTACAATGTGAACCGATTTCTATAGATCATGAACCAAACTATAACTCTTAAGTTATCCGATGTGACAGTTTATTGTAGTTAGTCTTGTGTGCTTCGTTTGTGGAACGTAAACATTTTCAAATTAATTCAAAAAACAAAAAGAATATGGTATTACAACATCTCTGCACTTCAGTCTGTATACTTTTAATTTTGTTAAGCCTTTCAAAGGACTTATTTAACGGGCAGTGTCATTCGTCAGTGACAATATGTTTATGTCTTTGTATTATTATGATCACTTTGGTATGAACATGTATGTTTGATCATGTTTTACAGCTTATCAATATATTTCTCTTACTAGCTTAAATTTTGGTTGCTTAAATCCCTTGATGTCACGTTCACTTTCCTATACATCTATATGTGTTTCTTAAATCCTATTCAATTATTCGTTAGCATTCATCTGAATTAGCATTTCTGTGTGTATTTGCTTCATGTGCTTGTGACTTTGTGATCTGTGTTGTGTAATGATAAGCTATATTCAATGCTTCGTTTTTTTTTTTGAAAATTATATACCGTCGGAAGTCATTTAGTGACCGTTATCAGGACGAGTGATGTACGAAGCATAAGGATTATCTTGAAGAAATTCCATTACAGTATTATTAAAACCAACAAAACACTGGTGAAACTAGATGTATATACCACGTTTAGTATGTGATGACTGATCCATTTGTAGACGTATTGGACTAGTGTCTAGTCAACCCAGATTTCTCTATTTCACAGTAATAATACAAACACATCAATTGGTAACTATAACTAGAGACAGTCGACAAGTTTTACAGTTTCTTTTTGTGTTCATTAACATTTATTGACAAAATTTCCAATATTTAATTTCTATTTAAATTTGTTTTCGGTTACAGCAGATCAGCCTAACCCGAAATTGAAACTTGACACGTGAATAAATAACCATTTTCATCATGAGTAAATTCAAATCCACATTAAATTAAAGTACTTTTAGTGGTAGTGTACTGAATAGAACACGAGTAGGGACGATCGGATGTATTTAAGCACAAATTAAAAACTATCACTAAGATCTGATAACCATACAGTAAACAATTAATTTGCAAAATAACAATCAATTGTCTCAATCATGACGGCTCTGACTACCAAGTTGGGTGACACAAGGTCGAATTCCACATGGCACATCAATCTCCTTAAGACTATAGGTGCATCTTTCTGACGAGTGACAAGTAACAAAAAACCTAGGTTGAATGTTTTAAGTTGAATTATTTTGACCACCGTCTAACAATTATCTGTAACACGCGATAACTTATCATGCTCACGGTGACTAGCCGGTATTTAAGTATTTATGAATTATTACAAGGTTTTTGGAGAAATTCAACTACTTTAACCACACTTAAAATATATTTAGTATAGAGACTGACTCCCATGAGAAATTATCCCATATAACTTCGTATCACTAGATGACCAGAGTAACTTCGTTCCAATTATTGGTAGTGGGGTGAAAGCAATAGTCAAAATGGGACGTATTATAGAGGAATGCATTTAAAATGAACCAAATCAGTAGATTAAACTAAAACCAACCGCGTGGAGTTTTAGAAATCAGGGAAGCCTTTAAAAAGCTCTCAACTTATTAGGGGATGCACAAAAAAAACAAAAAATATACACTATTCAATATCTCAATCAAATGTTCCATGGTACATGAAATAGAGCTGGCAAATTAGCAATTCTCTGGAACATAGATGCGACAATAACGTTCGTGTTCGAGTATAGAATAAACAAAACTGAAAGCAGAGAACTAGAATCAGCAGAATGTGAACAAATTAGATGCAGTATAATATACAGTATATACATTATAATATACAGTATTCAAGATTCCAGTTAAATGTCCTAAAGAACATGAAATAGGGATGGTATATATATTAAAGAGTGAACAATTACAGTTTGTTCATATTGATTTTTCTTCGACATCACTACCAATAAATCCTTTACTTCTGTCACTATAATTCTTTTCAATTAAATAAGCCTTTCTTAAATCACCAGTCACAGCAGCATAAAATAAGATAAACGGTCCTTATGTGAATGACAGTTAATAAACCATTGACAGTTTACTTAATTAATTGTAAACTTGATTATTCATTTTTCAGTTAAAATTAACACAAATTAATTATAAAATAAGTGGTTAGGTAATGATTAAACAATTTACGATACCAGAAGGGGGGAGGTTTCTGGAGATTTTAGTAAATCTTTTGGCGAGACCATAATTTATGGACGATCTTTGAACAAATCTTAAATGACCTTGAGAAATATTAGCCAATCAGAAGACAGTTAGTACAGAGTAAAAATATATTATACAAAACTAAAGAATTAAAGTGGATACTGTTCTTTTACATGGCTCAAAAACTTCTCAAGGTTAGATATAGGTTCGGAAGTTCTAAAATCATAGTGCATACGGTAGAGGAACTCATTCATATGGCTCCATAGTAGTCGGCCTCTGGAGCCATGATAAGGTCTCAAAAACTCTTTTTGTCTCGACCACATAGCTTCAATGTTGTTCGTATGCACTCCAGTTGTAGGGTCCACAAAATGGCGCTTGTGGATAACGACATGATGAGCGTAACCAAGTCTACTTAGGCATATATACGCTCTTCAATCATCTGTATATACTGTGGTGCCCGGCTGCACATATTCCTGTATAATCGGTATTATTGTTGGTGCCTGTCGGTTCCTAACCCGTTGGAAATGTCCTTTTTGTAATGATCTGTCGTAGATTCCAAGGACTTGTTAGGTATTTTTGGAAGAGGTACTTACCCAGCCTTCTTTAATAGTACGGCCACGGTTGAATTTTCGCTTCCTTACTACTGTTTCATCTATTTCAACGATTTTCCCCACTCCCCCATACGACTGGTGTAAACTTGTTAGTTTTGCTGCACATATATCTTGACAATACTCGTACCACTAAACAGCCGAAGCTTCAGTTACAATCAATCTTTGATTATAAAGCATGAATGTTATATCTGGACGAAGAATAGGTGAATTGTAACCGCTAGGACCTATTTATGAACTATATATATATTTATTTGTTTATTGTATAACTATTAAGTCACTATATTATATGTATATTTATATTTCTCTTATTATAAGCTTTTATTTGACCTATTGACCATTACTATACTACTTACTATCCTTAAGTTATTCCCAATCTATTGGTAATGGTCTCTCATAATCACAGCCACTTTTTGGCTTGATCTTGTATAATTGTTATTTTCTACTATATGCTATGGTGCAGTCTGGTTTGTTTGTATATAAACCCAGTATGTCTGAAATATATGGTTCGTATCATGGAGGCTGATATTGACGTTCTGGGCTGAACTGGCTGGGTTAAGAGAGAAGCTATTATTTCAGAGGACCAATAAGAACTCTAGGCTGCTCGTATGCGTTTATGCGTCACTAGTCTGGTCGTATAAGTTGGTGTCTCTGATTGGCGGTCGTATCACGTGAAATATTAACCTGGTCATAAAGACATAACAATAAAGATCAATAGTAAAGTGGAATATTTATTCAGATGATAGTGATGATAGAATCAAAAGCGGAACATTATGAAAATATAAAAAAACTAGGTTAAAAGTTGCCTAAAACCTGTATTAATTTCTCGTTTATATAACTCCAGGTCTATTTGAATTTTTAAAATATCGACATTCCTAAGCAGATTGCTCCCTTTATCATATACTACAATGTAGTCAATATCCCGAGATCAACAGGCTGGATTTCAGCAGGTGTGAGAATTAAAGAGGCATCGCTCTTCTCTCAATAACAGGAAAAGTCTTCAACGGGGTATTGTAAAACAGAATAAAGAACTCCGTAGACACCCAACTTCGAGACCAACAAGCTTCATTCCATAAGGATAGATCGTGTACAGACCAAATCGCGACTCTACGGATCATTGTGGAACAATCAATTGAATGGAATTCATCACTCTACATCAACTTCATTGACTACGAGGAGGCATTTGATAGTGTGGACAGGACAACACTATGGAGGCTTCTTCGACACCATGGCGTGTCTGCCTGAGAAGATAGTCAACAACATACGGAATTCCTATGATGGATTAAACTGCAAAATCGTGCATAGAGGACAGTTGATAGACTCGTTCGAGGTAAAGACCGGTGTCAGGCAAGTTTGTTTAATCTTACCCTTTCTCTTTCTCCTGGTGACCGACTGGATTATGGAGACGTCAACATCTGGTAGGGGGAAACGCGAGATACAATGGACAGCTAGGATGAGGCTGGACTTCTTTGGCTCTTCTATCTCATACTCAACAACAATTACACGAGAAGAAGACTAGTGTAGCCTCAGCAGCCTCATCAGCAGTAGGTCCCAACGTACACAAAGGGAGAAACAAGATTCTGTGATACACTACAGTATGCACCAATTAAATCACACTTAACGGGAAGCTTTGGAGGATGTGAAATACTTTACATCATTGATGAACGTGGTGGATCTGATGCAGATTTCAAGGCATGGATCGGCAAAGCAAGAGCGGCATATTTACAACTAAAGAACATCTGGAACTCAAAACAATTGTCAACCAACACCAAGATCAGAATTTTCAATACAAATATCAAGACAGTTCTACTGTATGGAGCTGAAACTTGGCGAACTACGAAAGCCATCATCCAGAAGATACAGGTGTTGATTAACAGTTGTCTACGCAAGATACTTCGGGTCCGTTGGTCAGACACAATCAGCAACATTCTACTGTGGGAGAGAACCAACCAGATTCGAGCGGAGGAAGGAATCAGGAAGAAGTGGTGGAAGTGGATAGGACACACATTGAGGAAATCACCGAACTGTGTCACAATGCAAGACCTCACATGGAATCGTGAAGGTAAAAGGAGAAATGTAGACAGAAATGAGAAGAATGAACAAGAATTTGATGGAACTATAAAGTAAGGTCCAGAATAGAGTGAGTTGGAGAATGGTGGTCTTCGGTCTATACTCGATTGAGGGTAACAGGCGTACGTAAGCAAGTAAGTAAATAAGTAAGTAAAGTCTCTAATTAATGTTAAAGAATACTATGGATATGATGAACAATGCAAACAATTCATATTATTCAGAATAACCAAGATTCATATTCAAAGTATATAACACTTTGATGGGATTAGGCATTCATTAATTATCTAGTTGGTGTTCATTGATTAGGAATCGTCAATGAACTGTAGAGTATTTGGAAGCCGTTTTATCTCATTTTAGTTCTTCGTAATACTTTGTACCCATGATATTACATGGAATTGTATAGTTTTTGATAATTTTTAATGGATCTCTACCTTGTAATGAAATCGATCTCTAACTTATACAAAAAATCCTCATAAATTCAATAAAACAGTGTTTATCAAGTGTTATTGTAATTATTATTATTATTATTATTATTATTATTGATGTTTGATGGACAGTTATGAATTACAGTCTACAAAGAAACTACTTAAGGTTTAATTCAAATGTATGATATGATGAAAGACGGTCAATTGTGTTTAAACTATTATTCAAAGAAATAAAATACTGTTTTATCATGTGATATATTGAATAAACAAACTATAACATCAAATTGTAAGCAAAGATGGATAGTGGCAACCAGTGGAATCCAGGACGCGCGTTTCGTTCTATTCTGGACTCGTCAGTTGGATGTACCTGCATCTCAGAGTTGATGTCCACTCTGGGACTCGAACCCAGTACTCTTCGCTTCAAACGCCATCACGTTATCCACTTGGCCACCAAGTCCTGATAGTCACTTGCTTGTGCAACGAGGTGAAGTTTGAATTCACTTAGTATTGTTTATTTGAATCTTCCCATTGATGTTTAGGACTGCAACTGGTCAGTCTCTAATTGACATATGTGCATACTGTGCGTATTGCAGGTACATCCAGCTGATGAGTCCCAAATAGGATGAAACACGCGTCCTGGATTCCACTGCTAGCCACTATCCATCTTTGTTTAGATTAGTTATGTTTGTAAATAATTATCCGAACTAATAAGATGTTAAAAGAGCTAAACATCTTCTCCATCATTATTAAATTTTATAATTTCCACTTCTGTATGTGATTTCGCTTACTCATTACTAATAGAAAACTTATTTTTTCACATGGTATTGTAATGTTCTGAAAATATAGCTTGTTTATTGTATAGAATACTAATCCATCTCATTACTTGCCATGTTTGAGGTCATATTAAACATTTAATCTCATTGATAACAGCTAAAAAGATAGTTATAATGTTAAATATTATATTTAGTACTGGAATGATACAGTATGACGAAATCAATAAACTACTAACCAGTAAAATACATTTTAACTTAAATTACGGACTGGTATCAACTGGAGAAGCAATTAAAAGTACACGGGAAAGTGATTAGACAGTTGCTTTTTCTCGGTTTCGGGACTTTTCAAGTGTGCATACCTAGGACTTATGAAAAGAAATTCATTAGGTTTCATCTCAGTATTCTAAAGATATATTGTTTGCTTCGAGACCTAAAGGTCTTGGGTTTGATTACATATAGTATTACTGATACATGTAGCTAAGAAATGCTATTTGGGAACAACATGGCTATCAAATGCTTTCTTGTTTTTTTGTTAGTTTTTCAGCTGGTACTTGTCCCTGATGAAAGTTAAGTTCAAGTCAAGTAGTCATACAGCTGATTCCTTTGATAAACATATGTAACACAAGAACAAGAAATGGAGTGAAATGAAAGAAGTTCAGTTCATTTTGTCCGTTCTACATCATTCACATTGTGATTTACATAAATGAAGTTTTTTCAAATGTGATTGTTTTTGTATGAGATTCACGAAGCCACGTAGTTTTTTAGTGAAAAATTAATTGTGATTACTTTCCATATTTGCTGCAGTTTCTCATACCATCTCCAAACATTATTATTATCATAGTTTTACTCACTAACTCATTCTAACTAAACCAGCATTGGAAGCTTGGTAGCACTGGACGGTCATTTCATCCAAGTATAGGACTCCTCAGAATTGAGTATCCACGATCGCGAGTCTTGGAATTAGACCTATGGTCTTCAGTCTTGAGCGCGAACACATAGCCTCGAGAATAGTGAGCTATTATTGATCGGTCTTATCCGTTAACCTCAATGAATTCACAGTATTGCGTGACAGACTACCGTCGCTTGTGGAGGATAACTTTCACATACTTGACACGTTAAACTAGCTGTGATGTGATTCTAATTTATTAATGGTGGCCTAGCTAAGATCAGTACCTAATTTGAACCATGAAAGTTCTGCAATTTCCACAAATACCTACATATTGTTATCATAGTCACCATTCCTTTAACTTAATTTTAACAGTTTGCACATATTTTTTGTGTTCTATTACGTTATAGTCGTTCCCCCTATCTCTCTCCCTCGTTCATGCTTATCCCACTCAACTAGAAATTAAACTTATATGGATCTGAAGAGTAATTATAATTGTTTTTTTCATTAATAAACTACATGGCTTTGTGAATGTCATACAAAAACAATCACATTTGAAAAAACTTCATTTATGTAAATCACAATGTGAATGATGTAGAACGGACGAATTGACTGAACTTCTTTCATTTCACTACATTGCTTGTTGTTGTTTTACATATCTTTCTCAAGGGAACTAACTCTATGACATTTATTAATGTGTGCAATCATTCTTTCATCTGATCAGTGATTTTGTTCCTAAAAAGCTTATCCATAAGAAATTCAAGAATATCATTTTGAAGAGATAATTATCAGTCCGTTTAATCATTTCAGTCTCTCCGCTAATTTATCAATTTTCATAGTTGAAAGCGTGAGTCAATTGAAGCTAGACCACCAGGGAAAACCTGGAAGCACTGGGCGGCCGTTTCGTCTTATTGTGGGACTCCTCAGGTTTTCCCTGGTGGTCTAGCTTTAATTGACTTACGCTTTCAACTATGAAAATACTAAATCTCCACAGAACCCCTTCTGATAATTTATCAATTGACTGTTCCGTTATGATAATAATAATAATAATAAGTCTACCATAAGATCTAATTATACTATTCAAGATGTTTATTTTTGTTTTCGCTACAATAGTACCTCAAATTGAACTACTCATTTCCCAACAAACATGTACAAAATTGTAGGTAAATAAAAAGATTTTAAAGTAAAAAGATTAGAATAAAGTAAAACAGCAAGAATCCAACAATCAAATGAATGGAAGTTAACTAACCAAATTATTGTATCTATGTCCATCAATAGATAAACAATGTTGAATGAATAGTTTGATTGTTTCCATTCATGTGATGATATTGTTATTGCATAGGTAAGACTTCAAACAAAACAATAATGTAAGAATGAAGTAAAAATATGTAACCATATTAAATGGAATGTTGATAATGAAAGTTTAAGTGTATTGGATAAATTTCTTAAATAATTATAATCACTGAAAGTATTCAATGTCATTGGGTCTGGTGAAAGTGTAGTTAAATCTTTAACATTTTTATATTTTAAACATGTTGGACATATTGGTGGTTGTCGTTGATTTACTGTATTAGTAGTTGATATTGAATTGAAATCATTTTGTCCAGTTACTGAAGATAAAGAGGAATAAGATGATGGTTTTAAACGATCTTGAGTAAGATAAGTTGCACGTTTGTTTACTAAATAAGAGAATATCAAAATAAGATAATTATAATACTTATGTATACATTAGGTGTCATGTTATAAATCTATCTTACTTAATGCAATAATAATTATTATGTTTATTTAGGTATTTTGGTTGGTGGTAGTGATGAACAATTTGAATTAGTTGTTTGTATTTTTTATCTCTTGAATTGGACCACAACTGAGCTTCAATAGAATAACGAATGATTGATTAAATTTTCTCGATAGTCTGAAGATCCTCATATCGTATTCAGAGATAAGGAATATTTAAGCTAACAAATATTATCAAGAACTTCATTACTATGATCCATAATTATTGTATGACAGTGCCCAAAGTAAGTTATGAAAGTGAATTGGAGAGTATTATGCGTTAAAACAATGGAATTTTGCGCTGGTTGTGGCTTAAACATGTAAATCAGAAAATTCTGGAATAACGGACCAAATTTCGTTCGAAAATATACACAATGGGATAATCCAAATCATTTCAAGTTGAATTCAATCTCATACTCGATGGACAAGTGGGTGGCTAGCTGGACCTAGTAGTTAAGTGGATAATGCTCTGGTGTTTGAAGCAAACCCTAATAGGTTCTGGTACCAAAGTGAACATCATTGGTGGCCTGTTATTTTGACTCCAATTAGATAGGATGACGTTGTCGACGGGCTAACCACTTTTGTGGCCCTATATCTGACTTCAATTAGGTCGTATGAATGTTTGTTATCGAATAACTGCTGTCGTAATATCCATCCTGACTATTCTCTTATATAATCATCGATTTAACTCGCGTTAATGAACAATGGAATTAAATAAATCAAATACGAGAATGGATTTTGAATATGTATATTTCATGCACTCATTGATTTGAACAGGCAATCAGGGAGACGAAAGAAAAGGGTAAGAGCGAAGCAGATTGGAGAACCGAAGCGGAATGACGTGCAGTAGAGAAGGCATGTAAGCCAACTCGATTTAATCAAGCGTTAATCGATATTTACAGTCACAGCAAAATAAGCTACAGACATGTGATTATTAAGATAAGAAATGTACACACATATGCTCATATAGAAACATTCAAGGTTGATAAACGAATAGTTAACTAGGCCAATATGTAGCTTCAGGAGAATGGATAAGTTGGTTTGCTCAGAAGCTAGAATAAGCTATGTGGGTTCGACATGGGACCAGCCACCATACATCAATTTTGCAATACAGGTACATCCAACTAACGAGTCCCAAACAGAACGAAACGAGCGTCCTGGATTCCACCACTACCAACATTCTATCTCTTCTATATCAGTTAGAGAGTTCACTTAAAAAGGAGTAGGAAAATTCGTTATAAAGTGTTGAGTTATAATCAATATCTGTCAGCTTAAGTTTTCTTGATTGATAAAGAAACAACAAATGAATTTACAGCAAACTATATGTCTAATGAAATATCGAAGTCGTCTCTGCAGGAATAAAATATACGCTAAGTACAGTTATTATGTTTATTAATGCTAACTGTATACACTGATGAGCTTTTATCAAAAGCCTACAACTGATCTTAACGTTAAATGGTGTAGTTTTTGATGTTTCTTCTTTCCATTCTATCATTTAATGAAATGGAACTCATATATTCAATAATAAGATGAATGGTGAAAATCGTTGTAGCAGCTAAACTGGTAACATAACTTTTGAGATTAAATTACAGATATTGAATATTTAAGGTATTTATAAAATTTATTTTTGAGTGATTACGATTGAAATATAGGTTAAAGATAAGCTTGTTACAATATTGAATAACTGCCATTGAGAACTAACACCACATGTAACACCTCAGGGGGCTACTGCCGGTTCCAAGCCCGGATAAAGGGGGAGGGTTGGGCATGGGGTTAGCGACCCAATCCTGTGGAAAACTAACTCGCTAAAAAACGCTAACCAGAAAAAAAATATTCAAACCATTTAAACTCTGTCCTGGGAGTCAGAAGGTTTTCATTTAGAAGAGTTATTACGCCTCATGGTGAAAGCCGATTTCTTTCGGAAGCCACGAGGCCGATGCCCTTTCTGACAACCAGAGCAACCATTTATCTAGGTACATGGAATGCTCGTACAATGTGGGAGAACGGGAGAGTCTTCCAAATTGCTGCATGCTGCACCATTGAGAATTCCTAACTGTAAGAAAATTTGTAGTGTTGAATATAGTAAATATTATCAATATTACTACAAAGAATATTTGGGTGTCTCTTGGACTTTTCTAGATACTTTTAGGGACGATAGTTATTTCTTTACACGATAATCAGAACTGACTTCTTAAAAAAATGTAAATAATCAGTCATTTATTTGTCTTTGGGATAACTGGATTTACTTATGACATGATACTTTTAGGCCATCAAAGTTATGATGCTTCATTTTTTTTTCGTAGTTTTATCGACAAGAAAGCCAGTTTCAAAAATACTAGGTACACGGTGACAGTTTTATTGTTGGTAGCCTGGAATTTTCCATTTATGATGAATTCTTGGAATTGAACTCTGGAACTTAGTATTACATAACAAAAATGTTACAATATATGTTTGATAAGAAACTACTATAATGGATAGCTTATACTTTGAATTTTTATACGATGAAGTCTCTTATTAGTGTAGATCGATTCACAATACATTGGAGTCTCAAATTTTACCGCGTTAATCAATAAGATAGAAAATAAATTAAACCTCCCAACTCCACTTAGTAACATGGATTATTTAATACACATATTAATAATCCTTGAACCTATTTCGTTTAAATACTTTGTATGATTACGTTTCCTTTACAATATTAACTTCTATATTCATACTTGCTAATTCCTTTAGCTTCTACATTTATTCCTGAATAATTTTAACTGTTTATAAAAAAGGATTGTTCAGATTATGTGAATAGCAATTTTTACATTATTGTAATCAGGTTTGCTTTATAAACAGAGATGGATGATGGTATAGCAACTCAGATACGATTGAGTTTGTTTACACTTAATCTGGCTAAGCCCTTTTGTTAACTTATTTAATGGACAGTCATTCATACAATAACAACCTATCTATACCATTGTACTTTTATTATATACGCTTGAACATTGCTTACTGCCTACGCATGTATTCATTCCGCTAGCATTATTATTAATCGCTTAATTGATCCGATGTCTCATGCTTTTCCACTTATATATATATATGTACATCTTAATCCTGTTTACTGCTCGCTTGCTCTCTGCTCTACTCTACGCTGCACCGTATTGTACACGCTTACTCACTCATTCGGCTCTCACGCTCGCTCGCCTGTTTTACGGCACAGCTCTTTCATGCTTGCTTAACGTGCCTGTAATATTGGATACCTGTGTGTGGTTCAATAATAAACGCGATCAGCCCTTCGTATTCGCCTTCTGATTTATACACCGTTAGGACGTTAACGAGTAACGGTTATCAAGACGAATAATATACGAAGTTAAGGATAATATCGAATATCGACCACCACAGTGGTTAGCGATGGAATCCAAGATGCGCGTTTCATCCTATTTGGGACTTGTCAGCTGGATGTGCCCGCATCCATATCTACTCATAATGTTTGTCATTTAAGGCAATATCGAAGCAATCCTCACATGATGCACATATGCAAATAACAGACTAATCATCAATGGGAAGAATCAAACAACCAATACACAATGAATTACAAGTGTACTTTACTTTTTAAAACTATCGGAAATATAATACATAAAATAGTTATGCAACTGAGGTTATACAGATAAGGAAATAAATTCAGTAAAAAGGTATCGTAACTAAATGTTTTGTTTTCTTTTTTTTACACTGATTTGTATTCTGTTTATTATGCTTAAACTTTGTTTCTATATAAAGAATATACTGTTTTATTGTTTCTAACATCCTATCCTTGGATAGGAAAAGCTGTGAATGGTAGATGAGCAAATTTTTGACTGAGAACATTTATTAGCAGTTCTATCATTATGACACGAGATGTAATATGAAAATAAAGTCATTTGGAAAATTGTTTAACCGATTATCTTTTAGCTTTAATTCAATCATTTATAGAAGGAATACATAACTTTATAGTTTTTATTGGAGAACAAGTACCAACAGACTGGTAAGAAGGACACTTGATCAGGATACCAAAGAAAGGCGATCTCAACAAGTGTGAGAATTACAGAGGCATCACTCTTCTTTCAATAACAGGAAAAGTCTTCAACAGGGTATTGTTAAACAGAATAAAGGACTCCGTAGACACCCAACTTCTAGACCAACAAGCTGCATTCCGTAAGGATCGAACGTGTACCGACCGAATCACAACACTACAGATCATCGTGGAATAATCAATTGAATGGAATTCATCACTCTACATCAACTTCATTGACTACGAGGAGGCATTTGATAGTGTGGACAGGACAACACTATGGAGGCTTCTTCGACACCATGGCGTGTCTGCCTGAGAAGATAGTCAACAACATACGGAATTCCTATGATGGATTAAACTGCAAAATCGTGCATAGAGGACAGTTGATAGACTCGTTCGAGGTAAAGACCGGTGCCAGGCAAGTTTGTTTAATCTTACCCTTTCTCTTTCTCCTGGTGATCGACTGGATTATGGGGACGTCAACATTTGGTACGGGGAAGCATGAGATACAGTGAACAGATAGGATGCAGCTAGACGATTTAGACTCCGCAGATGATATGGCTCTTCTATCTCACACGCAACAACAATTACAGGAGAAGACGACCAGTTTAGCCTCAGCAACTTCATCACCAGTAGGTCTCAATATACACAAAGGGAAAAGCAAGATTCTCTGATACAGCACAATATGCATTAATCAAATCACACTTGATGGAGAATATTTGGAGGATGTGAGAACCTTTACATATCTGGTCAGCATCATTGATGAACACGGTGGATCAGATGCAGATGTGAGGGCGCTGATCGGCAAAGCGAGAGCAGCATATTTACAACTGAAGAACATCTGGAACTCAAAACGACCGTTAACCAACACCAAGATCAGAATTTTTAATACAAATGTCAAGACAGTTCTATTGTATGGGGCGGAGACGTGGAGAACTACAAAGGCTATCATCCAGAAGATACAAGTGTTTATTAGCAGTTGTCTACGCAAGATACTTCGGATTCGATGGCCAGACACTATGATCAACAAGCTACTGTGGGAGAGAACAAACCAGATTCGAGCGGAGGAAGGAATCAGAAAGAAGTGGTGGAAGTGGATAGGACACATATTGAGGAAAGCACTCAACTGTGTCACAAAGCAAGCCCTCACATGGAATGGTGAAGGCGAAAGGAGAAGAGGAAGACCAAAGAACACATTAGGCCGAGAAATGGAGACAGACATGAGAATAATGAACAACAACTGGATGGAACTATAAAGTAAGGTCCAGAATAGAGTGAGTTGGAGAATGCTGGTCTTCGGTCTATGCTCCATTGGGGGTAACAGGTGTAAGTAAATATGTAAGTAAACTTTATGACAAATTTTTATTATACCAGGAAACATTTTTTCATAGAAATATTGTATGATAAGGTTATGTAAAATAGTTTGATTAGTAAAATTATTAGGCTTAGATTAATTGTATTATATTATAAATATGAACATTTTTAGCTTAATTAACCAATCAGATTAAATATCAATATCATATAGAAGGTTAAACTGATATATGGTACGGTAATGTAATAGTAGTAGTAGTAGGAGTAGTGAAATTCTGTATGAACTTTTATCATTATACTGACAAAATATTTTGAAAATGATCATGTTTATATGAACTAGATATTTTAAGTTAAATTTGTGTTATTTCAATAAGGATTGTTTTGAATGTGTATAACTTTATTAGTGAAAGAATAACTATTGAGAAAAGTTAATCACGTACTAAAAAATGTCTCCTCTATCAACTTAAGAATATTTTATTAACCCAATAGTATGTGATTTTACATAGTTTTTCAAATCAGAAGGGGCTTTAGTGAAAATTTCAGTAATTTTATAATTAAATTCATGAGTCAATTAAAGCTAGACCACCATAGAAAACCTGGAAGCACTGGAC